>NW_015151464.1:73055-141698 GCF_000732505.1 Cyprinodon variegatus | reverse complement strand
GTACGAGTGGTACAGTCAAAACGCAGGGTTTTATCGTACAGATATCGATCTATGTTCTCAAACTGTGCGACCCGACACTCTGATGCGACCTGCTCGCACTGTACGTTTATAAACCACATCGCACTCAGCACCGCAGTGAGATGCCGCAACTCAGACTCGTCTATCCCGAAGCCATGAATAGGAATATAAAGCTCACTAGAGTGAAACGCCCTGCTATGGGAATTTGTGCAATTTTGTGCTGAAAGCCCTAAAAAGAAAAGGCAAGATGTATTTGGACAAAGACACGGCTGAGCGAACTTGGCTACTACAGTCTGTCGATTTTACAAACTGAACTCCATTTCACTCATTGCACCCCACCATGATTCTGTGTTTTCATCTGAGAGGAAGAAGAAGAATCATGGTTTGTGTATGCGCACTGAGCGATTTGCCCACGACCACCTTACGACGGCAAACTGGATTTCAAACATGTTTGATTTTCTCCAGAACTCACAATTCCTGATCGAGAGGTGGTCGTGAGAGGCTGATTGCCCCTTGTTATCCCCTGTACACAATATGACACACCAAAAAATCTGGCATGACTGGAAATCGTACGGTGTATGCCCGGCTTTGCAGGTCAGCAGGCTTTTAGGTTGCAAAGCGGACAGGCATACATTGTACGCCCTTTACTAAAAATATCTGAAATTGTACGCCCTTTTTTTGGGATGTACAGCTTTGGTATGCCCTAATTTTCCTTTGAAATACGATGGAACGATGGAACTATTAGCAAGCAGGTAAGCTTGAAACTTAGAAAAGTTTATGAAAACTCATCTAATAACTGACAACTATAAGATTATTTTAGAGGATTTTTTTTGTTCTTTGGGAGAATACTGTCCGTGGAATGGGGGAAAACAACAGCTAACCTGAATCCTGAATGACAGGATACTAAATCCGTAGCAAATTTCAAGTAGATGTTGTGATTTTTTTCATGTTTCTTCCAGACAATTGGAGTATTTATTTCCATAAGATCGACAATCGGAGGTTGTTTTTGGATAACGGTGAGCTTATTTTGCACTTTTTACAACTGGTATAACTGTCCTTTTTCTGTGACTCATCAGCTGACATTTACAAAATGTACTAAGATACATGAAAATGTGACAAGCTCCAGATTAGTTTTAGTATCAGCTGTATTCTTAAAGAAATAAAAGCAGTCCTGGTTGTACTTTCTCCTCTGTTGGTTTGCAGATTGTGTTGTAGTATTTGTAGACTGTTTTTTTGTTGACTGTTTTTCAGGTTGTTCAACTTGTTGCATATGTATCAATCAAGTTCAAGTTTTAATAATTAAGTTTTACCATTAGCAATAAGTTCAAGTTACACTTTCTGATTGTTTGAATTACCCATAAAAAAATAATACTGGAACTAAAAATGATCTCATGACTTCCTTATGAAATTTCCACCTCTTGTCAAGAACACATACTTCCCATTATCAAGACAAAAATAGAGTTTGAACAAAGACAAAAAGTTAGCTGCAATCCACCTCAAAATGCTGGTAATAGCGTTTCAGGGAGTCTAAGTTTCAAAATGCACTCATTGCAAAGCCTAAATATGTAATACACCAAGCTGTACGCCCTATGAAATATTCCTAGCTAAAAGCCTGCAGGTGAGCCGTTTTTATTGCAGAAGAGGCAAAGGTTTTAAAGAGAAAAAATATCTCTTACCGGTCTCTTCTGTTTTGCTTGGGCATCTGTTTTCCTGCTAGCGCACACAGTTCTCCCTCTGAGGGGTGTTTGAAACGGAACAAACTGGGGGGAACACACTAAGTTAGTACAGTAAATACCAGAGGTGCATAGTGGTAGTTGAGGGAGACATTACCTGCCGTTGCAGAGGAGCCATCGTGCAAATGAGCAGTGTGGAGCCAACCTTTGCATGATGCTGGCAGCCAGCAAGCTGACCACCAGCTGAATCCCCATCAGAGCCTGTAAAATGAGCAAAGCACACGGTGACTATCTGAACCAGGAGCCTCGTGAACAGTAAGCCTTAATTTGTGATTACACCATCAGCTCTACTGTTCACTAAAAAACTATTTTCTATATTATAACAAATGAAGTAGATAAAATTCAAATATTCACGTGCTTCATTAAATTTTTTTTGGCCAGTGATAATATACAAACTTTGTTCTCACTTAACTGTTTGATTTACGTAACACCAGAGATAATTGATTTTTTTATAGATTTTTGTGTTTGTAACTACCCACATGTATTTGGTACAGTTCTGCAACTAACAATCATTTTGCAAATCAATTAATCTGTCTTATTTTTTTCGATTAATCGACTAATAATCTGATAGCCAAGGATCTTTAAAGAAGAATTTTTGCGAAACTAAACCAGGTTAAAGTAAAACTTTCCCAATTGAGGAGTTCTGGGTAGAGCATACTGACGGACAGAGACTTTTTTTTTCATCTCAAATGCAAAATGTTTATACATATTTTTACAATTTTGGTATAATTACTGCTCTAAGGGGGTCGCTCTTTAAGCTGAAGGCACGTCTAACAGTCTATTTTCCAGTTAAAGATTAATCGATTACTGAATTAGATGACAACTATTTAAATTATCGATTGTTTCAGCCCTGATTTGTTAACTCACAAAACTCCTCTTTTCTAAAGAACATTTTCATACCTAAATATTACAGATTTTCAACAACTTCGACATCGGTTAACATAATCTTAGTAAATCTATAATGTGGTTTTATTCACTTAGAGGAAAAACAACCTGCTCCTGTCAGTTAGGTGACCCAGCTAATGTCTGCAGGACTGAAAGGTTGAACTCCTGGATGATGCGTTCATGTGCCTTTGGAGTTATTTTGTTTGGCCTCCCAGAAAGCTTTAATCAACTGATCTGACAAGTCTAGATGACGTGCTAATACATCTCGCACAAACGTTATGATTCAACAATTGTGAGAGAGTTACCATTGATATCAGGATGAGTCTATAATGCTTGATTTCAAAAGTATTAAAGAAAAAGTCCCTTTTGCGGAAAAGGATGTCTGAAGTCGTTCTTCAACCAGAGTCACATTTAAACTGAGTAGAGAGACTGATGATGCAGGCTTTATTTTAACCCCTGAAAAATCACAACATTCATCAAAAACTTTTTAACGAGATGACGATCCTATAAAACACACACTGTATGAGCTGAGAGGCCATTGGGAAATGAATGAAACTCAGCAGATGTCTGCCCAGCTAAATTTAACCTAACTCCAGCACCTGTCAGGCTGCTGCAAGCCTCACTTAGCATCAGCTAAATGGCTAAATGCTAGCTACAAGTTCATACAGCGATATGTTAGTCAAACTATTACAGACGGCGGAGTGGGTGTAGATATATTTACCATATCCTCTGTTTAAAAAAAACGATGAAAGAAACAGAGCTGTATCAGGAGCTTTTGTATCTGCCGCACAGTTTACAGCTGAACCAACCTACATGTGAAACTGCTAACTGACCCGGATGTAGATACGGGTTCCGAGTTAACTTCAGGTACTTCAATAAACGAAGTAAATTCGAGTTTCTGAAAGAATACGAAACAAGTCACGTGTATCAATTTCGATTTCTGGTAACAATAACATAATTACAGGCTAATATAACCATAAGAAACATCTAAAAAACTGTCTATTTATCCTGACGCTTTTTAAAACTACCACAGCCTCTTTTAAAATAACAATTTTTTTATTATATGCGTTTTTTTTTTGTTTGTTTTTTTTTTAGATAACGCTAACCCTAACCCTTTATATTATGCATTAATAAAAACGGCAAACCTTATGCTTGTGTTTTTAAGATTTATAATGTTAAAGATATGATAATTATGCATGGAAAATACAAACATCCGAGCTAAAGCTAATATTTCTGATTGTCTTGAAAGGCACCACAGTGAGCTGGGACTGCGCACTTCTCTGCCTGATATGACCTTAAACAGGGATACGAGGTTTTAAAAATAGAATTTAGAAATTTTGTGACCAAAAGCATATTATTGCTTTTTCGTTATAAAAACAAACTATAACACCTGATATATCAACATGTTTACATACTTAGTATTTAAAGTATCAAGCAAAAATTTACTTTATTAAAGAGAACATTACAATTTTAATAAACAGTGACCAACAACAGAAGAAACAAGCAAAACAAAAAACCTCACAATGTTGTCACAATGACAAAATGATGACTGAACAGATGTTCACCTCTTTTAAAATGTACTTGATCACAGTTCATTTGTGTATTTAAAATAAATAATTCTAATTAAACAATTCTAAGTCTTTTTCCCTCACAGCTAAGCATCCAAATCTGGAAACTAATGCTGAAATAGTTCAACAAATATACACAGCATTGTCTCATTTCAGATCTAAACAACTCATTTTTTTTTTTTTTTTTTTTTTTTTTGATAATAATTTAATCTGCTTGTATCTGGGCAGAAATCTTGCTTATTTTCCACCATATACTGTAGATGAAATCTTGCCTATTTTCCACCATGATTGTTTACAATTCAGATGCTAGGATTCCCTGCATTTTTCTTTCTCCTTTTGTGTCTCATAGTTGAAGGGGGCGTATGATAAAAAGAATTACAGACCCCTCTCATCATTCTAACTGGGAGGTTGCACAATCAGTGGCTGACTAAATATGTTTTTGTCCCATTGTGTCACAAATGTGATAAACTTATATATTAGATATTAACCTTTTTTAAGACATGCATAACATAAATGTCCTTGCAATTTCCGCATTGTGTTGAAAAAAAAGTGCCAAAAATGTAAAACATTTGGTGCAAAAAACACAATTAAAGATTTTTTAATGGGGAGCAAAATAGTAGCAGAAGAGTTTATGATGGTTTTAGAAAAGACTTCAAATCCAACAGATTGAACTGGGAGCGGAAAAGGTGTTTTGACAGAAAGGCAAATCAATCAAAGAGTTTGTTTTAAAAAAGGATGAATCGTCCTTCAACACCATGACTCTTGGCCAAGGTGTCAAACATCAGCTGGATGTTGATGAGCTTTAAAGCCCCAAGGAAAGAATGACAAACCCTAAATGTTGATCGAACATTTTCCAAATAACTCAGTTTGCTTCTCAGTCATCCAGGACTTCAAGCTAGGTCCCATTCTTACACAAGAACAAAGATATACACTTTGTAGGAAACATTTTAAGTTTGCTTCTGTAAAGCAAATGAAATCTGTTACTAAAGCTGTATTGTGGGTGATAGAGAGGCTGTAGGGGTCTGCTTTGTTTCCTCTCATAAAAAAGTGTTCATATTCGTATTTGACAGGATGAAAACATACAACATAAAATATCGTATTATATAAATATTTGGTCTTACAACAACTGGAAAACTATGGGGTTGATTCTAGCTACCTCCTACCACATGTTGATGTGCCATTGAGCAAGCCACTTAGCGCCAAGCTGCAAATTGATTAATGTATGAATGTGAGAACGTGTATGATAGCAGTTGGGTCAGCGCTTCAGGTGGACGGCTTCACTGGAAAAATAACAAATAAAATAATAAAACCTGCTTAAATGCTTACATGCTTAAATAAAAAGTTTCGCAATTTTTTCTGCCAAAAATATTTTTGCGGGCTCCTCAGTGGAACTGTGGGTATCACTGCTGCCTTGCAGCAAGAAGGTTCAGGGTTCAATTCCCGGCAGGGTCCTTCTGCATGGAGTTTGCATGGGTTCTCTTCAGCTTCCTCCCACAGTCCAAAAACATAACTGTTAGGTTAATTGGCTTTTCTAAATTCTCCCTAGGTGTGAGTGTGTCTGTGAATGGTTGGTTGTCCTGTGTGTCTCTGTGTTGTCCTGCGATAGACTGGCCCCTGCCTCTCATTCATAGACAGCACTTTTTATCTGACTAACAAATGTAAAAAATTATGGAATGGATGGAGAAAATTTCTACTAAAATCTAATACATTTTAATTAAACCCCATCCTTCAACTCATTAACTCTGATTAAAATGTAAAGTTTGAGCCCCTTGTTGTTCTTCCCTGAATGCATCTGTGATCCTCCTAATGATAATCCTCAGGTCTTATGCTTCACCATCACATATCTTAACATTTCACTGCATGAAAACAAACATTATGCAAATGCTGAAGCTTAAAGTCTCAGATATGCTCTTCTTCCTGTCTGCTCTGGCGCTGAAACACTTGCTCAACATGGATAAATAAAGAAGGAAAGTTCACTTTTTAATGCCGCAGTGCAGTTCCAACTTTAAAGAATAACAATAAGAAACCCTTCAATGTGATGCAAACGATACGCAAAGTTTAGATTAGACATCAATTTGAGGTTTACAGATGCCTTGCTCAGGAGCAGCTTGCTCAGTTTCAATGACTTTGAATGATACATCAGTGGTCTGTACATGCATTAAAATGTCAGCTCATCCCTACGTGCCACCAAACCTCTAAACCTCTTACCCCCAAAAGATTTAAATCTGTATTTAGCATGTGAGCCTTGGGATGTTATTTGGGTGGTCTTCCATTGTGGGTTTAATTCTCAGTTTTGGCTAACTGCTTGACACACTTTCTGATAGAAAAAACAAAACATCTGATCCTCTATATTCTGTGCACAAGAGAGTGACATTTCATAGAAAACCCTGACCTTGAAAAGTGGAAGATCTGCGCTGTAAAGGAGCAGCACCTCTGTAGGGCAGAAGTCTTTGAATATGAACCAAACTAGATTACATGTTCAGTTTAGAGTGTAGGTCTTCTTGGAGCTCTGTGCTTATGGTTAATTTTGACAGGCACTGACGAAATCTTGACTACTTATAAAACACCTTTCAAAAGATTCAAACTCCTTGACATCTTTAACCATTTTTTCTATTTACAAGAACATATTTTAAAGGTTTGTTTGTGATAGACCAGCACAAAGCAGCGAATAATTGTGAAATGAGAGGAGAATGTAAAAGCTTTGCAAAACCTCAAAAAAAAAATAAAGCTTTGGGGTACATAAGCAAAATTTCAATTATGCTGATTTTTATACCGCTAATTAAAACCAGTACTATCCATCTTCACCATAACTGTAGAAATCTATCACTCCACATTGACCTAAACAACCTTTTTCCACACATCAAATGAGAAAACATTATACAGGGTTTCACTAGACAGGTTGGGTACAAAGTAGGAGCTGATGAGCTACAGGTCAGATGAGGAGTCGGTTAACCGGAAAACGATTTCTATGATGGTTTTTCACATAACTTTGAAATTCACAAACGTATGGAAAAATGTAATTAGGAGGAAAACAGAAGATGTTTGTTATGTTTCTTTTGCTGCCGAAAATAGTGTGAGCAACAGAGTAGAACATAATATAATCTAATAGAATCCAGTACAATAGAATCCAATAGAATAAAATAGAATCCAGCAGAACAGACTATAATCCAATAGAATAGATTATTTGCATAGAATATAATAGAACAGAATAGAGTAGAGTAAAATAGAGTAGAACAGAAGAGAATAGAATCCAATATAATAGAATGGCATAGAATCCAACAGAATAGAAGAGAATCCATTAGCATAGAATATAATAGAATTGAATGAAATAGAGTAGAATTAAATAGAGTAGAGTAGAATAGAATAGAACAGAATTGAGTAGAATTGAAAATAATGGAATCCAATAGAATAGAATAGAGTTAAATAGAATAGAATAAAATCCAATAGAAAAGAATAGCATGTAAAACAGTCTATTTTAATACAAAGTACAAACATTGTGATTTGTTGTTTTCAAGAAGAGCAGTTCAGTATTTTTCAAACTGCTATTTTTTTTTTTTATCTCAGATAATTTTTTTGAAGCCTGGATCTTGCCTGGATGAAAACATAAAAATCTAAAGATCAGTTAAATCTTCTTAAGGTTTCTCCTTTATGCCAGTCAAATTAATGGATGGAGAATTTCTCTGTGTAAGGAAAAAGAAAACACTTTATTATTATCATCTTTGACAGAAATCCTAATCCCTCTATCAAGTTGGCCATCTGTGGCTGGAGAGCTGGGGCAGAAATTACTGAGCAAAATGGACACAAATAAAATGCTAACCCATCACGGACTACAAGTGGCTCCCCTCCCTCTGTTCAGCTCAGGGGGCCTCTTGGTTCCCACACCACTTCCCTGGGTCTCTCCCAGGGTACTGCTGGAAAACTGGCGGCTGGTTCTGAGCCCGCAGCGGGGATGCAGCCCCCCATTGGCTCGTCTTTGTCAGCCCCTATGCATAGCATTCACTCCCTGATTTGAATATATGCAAATGTTGCCGTGGTGGCTTGCCAAAGGAAACTGCCCCTTTGCCTCAGCGCTCATTGTCCTTCTCTCATCTGCCTTAATTTTACTTGCTTTTTTTCTGGTTTTGTCTCTGCCCTAACTGCTGCCTCCTCTGTAGTGTGTGTGTGAGAAAGAATTGTGGGAACCAGCTAAGGAGGATCAGATCTGCTTTGTCACTGGGATTTATTGAAAACAAGACTCTGACTCATGGCGGTTAATTAGCGGTTTCATGGAAGGATAAGGGAAACAAGGAAGTCCTGAGCACTGTAAAGGATACGCTTCGTCATTCAGCATCATGATCCCTGCCTACATCAGAAAATGTTAGCGATGCCAAACAAAATGTGCTACTCTAATAATTTTTGTCAACAAACTACAACTGTAGACTGTTATGGTTAAAAAGGAGGTTCGATATTATTATTAACACAACCAGAAAAAAAAAAGAAGCCAAAATTTTGTCTTTGCAACAAAGGTTAAGTTGTAAGTAGAATATATTTCCAATAAACCCCACAGAGAAATTCTGAGGAAAAAACTGGTCTGTATTTGAATCCACATTGTTATTGGTTAGATTTCTGACCTAGATTTGGTTACTTTGACTATTCTTATGGATGAGGTTTGATTAAAAATAATAACGCTCAATCTGGATTAGAACCCTGTTGTTCAAGTTTTTTTATATTTTTTATACATCAATTGATTTTCCTTCACCATCAAGTTGACTGGAGAAGTCTGGTGCCACAATCTAATGTTTAGTGTGCAAGAGGTGGGTATCCTGGGCAGCTTAGAGTAAAGCATAGGCACATATACCTGGAGGGACTTTAATTAAGGATGCACACAGGAAGGTAGGAAGATCGACCAAAAAAAGAAATAAAAAACATCTCCTTATAAAGAGGCCATAACCATGGTTTAAATTGAGAGTCTGCTTGTTTTCAAAAATCTATGCTAAAGTATGTCCTGATATGTTACAAACACTTTGGTTAACAGTAAACCTTGACAAAGAATCTGGCTTTTATAGGGCAGAAGCTATGTCTGGTCTACAAACACTCTCACACAGGGGCATTGTGTGGCCTTGCAGGTGACAGAGACTCAGTGAAAACTTTTTATAGTGAGTAAATAGTATAAATTAATATATGAAATTAGAGAAATCTAAATTTTCCGACATGTGGCGTAAAATTCATTTGCATAGAGACTAGACAACTTAGAAGTGCATGTTGTTGTGCTTGAAAGTTTACACACATTAAAGACAGCCACCAATATTAGTAAATAAAAGATTTGAGTCAATCACTGAAATCAGGTGTTATCTGTAACGTTCAGAAATTGTTCAGTCATATTTCTGCACATGTTTGCAGGTATGTTAGATCACTGTTCATGACCAAGATACTTCAGTTTGTCTGGGACAGTTTATTTGTATATAAATATATGAATATACCACAAAAACAAATGGAATAAGTATTTTAACTCCTAAAATAAGCTAATTAGAAATTATGCACTTGAAATTAAAGACTGCAGTTCATTTTTCTTATTTGAAATGAAAGTTGTCTTATTCCACTGGCAAAGTGTCTCACTTTTAACGACTCAATGCAAAAAAAAAAAAAACACTTTATTAAAGAAAATTTTTCTTAGATTTCAGTTATCTGCGGTGCACAAAATTAATATTGTGGCATAAATGATATCTGAAAGTAGTCAGTAACTCATTAATTCAATTACTGTTACTGACTGGTATAAAATTGACAGGTTTTCCTTTTATGGAGAGTCAAAGGTGATTTAAAATTAAATGATATGCCTTTTTATCCAAGGTTAAGAAACATTAAAATCTCTGGCAGTTTCCTGTCAGGTGTGCCAGAAACCTTTCTTTGCTTCATGTCCTGGTAATGGCATTCAGTGCCTATAGCACATTCTACACAAAAAGCAAAACCTTTCATGAAACACAATGAAATGGCCACATTCAGCTTAACACTGCATTCATTCATAAAGCTTTTTTTTAATATATATATCTTTGCAAGGTTCAGGTATTTAGAAAATCAAGGAATAACCAGAAAGTGTCTGTAATTCTTTTCTAGCTGTCCTATTAGGTCCCTGATAGTGGACCATGTTCCCATGAGCCATGCAGCTCTATTTACATCATTGTCTAAAGGTTTGGAAGATTTTTCAAAACCGTAAGACCTGTAACATTTTTGAAAACCCTCGAATAAAAAAACAAATTAAAAAAAAGATATTTCCCCTGTGTAGATTAAAATGAAATTAAAATGTCCCACTTAAAGTTTTGCTGATGATGTGGTAAGACCAGTGAAATGTTCACATGCTCACTTCCTGCAGTGCATTAATTTGATGAGCGCACTCCCGCATTTTAATGACAAAAGCAGCAGTCCTACCGGCCGCGCGCTTGAACTTGACCGCCGTGCCTGGCTGGGAAAAGAGGCGCGACTTTGGCCCTTGTTGCTCCGCTCTTTTCTCCTGAGCGGCTGGTGGGTCTGATGTCACCACATTAGCATAAATTTCAGCCTGTTCCCAATTAAACGAGAGGAGCGGGGAGGCCATCAGTCTATTCTCACATGGCCAGGGATTGGCCAGCATCTCCTCTGCACACAAACTAAGGGGGCAAAAGCTGCAGCTAAAGGTGGGTAAGTTCAACAGCTGAAAAATGTGCAACTCTTATTTGTGATGATTTTGACTTTTGATTAATCTGCGTTTTATATAATAATTAACATATATTAAGTAATATATTCAGTAATATATATATTGTTAAACAACGTGACACCTTTCCTCGTTATTTCCACCTCAATTAAAGCTTGGAAAATGTGTCTATTTTAAAGATTCCAGCTGACAGCATCTTTATGTGGATCCAAATATATGTTTTGTTTTTTTGCCTCGTAAGCTCTAAGATTGGTTGTTTTCAAAGCGTGGAGAATTTTCAGTAAATCCTGATAAAAGATTTGAATGCCATCACATTGTTCCGTTCCCACCAATCTTAAAACCTCCAAGATATACAACGTGAGACATTTGAGGAGGCTAAATGTTCTGGAGATAGTTCAGTCACGTGTTTATCCAAATGCAATGTGTAATTTTATAAATCGATATCAAATGATGTCATTATCGACGCACCATTAGAAGCAGTTTGGAAATACAGTAGGACTTTCTGTTCGCATGGAAAATTTCTGTTTTAATGTGTAGATCTCTTCCTCACAAAGTTCATTTCTATGGAGGATAACTCTGTAAAGGAATCTAACCTTGCTGTGAAAAGTTGACCTCAAATAGACCACAGCATTGCCCCACCAGCAGAACTGAGTCCTAATCTGGGACCAAGACAGAGGGATGGACACTATTGACCTTCATCATCTTTATGTCAGACCTTTGAAGAGCCGTCATTACAATTCCCATAAGTGGCCACTTGAACTGGTCAGTTACTAACAAATGAAACCAACATGCATCATGTATTATTAAAGCTGGATAAATATTTGTTTTTGAATTGAAAGTGGAAAGTGTAGATTTCAATAATTGTATTTATCTTGTCATATATTTTGATCTACTTGATGAAATAAAATATGTCAGATTGTTAAAGTCCTATGTGAAAAGTATCATATTTATAATTTAATTATGATAAAAGTTGTCATTCTAATTGGTTTTAATATATAATTTACTATTTCAATCAAAACAGAAAACTTTCAAAGTGGAAAGATACAGCTTGAAGCTATTCTCTAACAAAAGCACCGGTATGGTTTAAAAGAGATAACCAGGTAGATTATTGATCAGAGCTCTGCATCCTGCCTTCCTGTACATGCATGTGTACATTCTGAATATTAAAATGCATTATGCATTTCTTCAAAAATAGTGCATTGGTGCATCTCCGTGTTCATGAAATAAAATCATGAAGAATTTTTATTTTCCTCTGCAAATGTTTTTTTTTTTTCTTTTGTCAAGCCTGCGTTTTGGAAAATGTATCCCAAATATATTAACGAGTTTGTTGTCCATGATTATAAATGGATATAAATATAAAACAAGAGCTAAATGTGTAAATGTCTCAGAATCCCTAATAAAAAGCATCAACAAAAAAAATCTGCATTATTCTTTATAATTTTTGCAATCGTGAAACCTACAATTGGGAGGTATTGTAATGGTGACCTTCCTTAAGAAAACGTTGAGTATATTTATCATCATTATTACTTTTATATTAATGGCAGAGGAAAAATAAACGAATCTTAATTACTAAAATTAAAATCACAATTATGGTTTTATTATAGACTAATATAGCCATCGTTATTTCAAGTCCTATTGATATAAAACGCGCTGATTGGTGCAGGTTTTCTTTAAAGTGTGGTCGTTTTAATTAAAACCATTTTACAAAGAAAGATCTGGTTTATCGCCCTAAAAATGAGCGTAATAAAAAGAGTACAGGTTTAATGTGCGTCCAGATTACAGACTGGCAGCACTTCTGCAAGCAGCAGATGATTCATGTCAGGCCGCGTTTCCGGTCTGACCAACAAAGTCACTTCTTTAGCAGCATTGCGGTTTCATTTATTCCTTTTTAAAGTTGAATAAAATTTGTTCCAGATGTTTTTAGAATCATTTCATTTTATCCGTTACATGTTATGACGGTTCGTGTATTTCTAAGGTCTTGTAGATTCAGGCCGAGAACATTATCTGTACAGGCCCATGATGGCCTGCAGTACCACCTTTATACCACTGGGTGACGTAGTTTCACGCTACAGATTGATGTTAATTGTAAGACTGTCGGCCTAGATGCAGAGAGGCCCGTAGGCAAGTGTGTATTCGTTGGATGTGGACTTAAATGATCATCTCCGTCATCAAAGTCAGATTTATAAACAGTAGATTTTGAAATTCATCAAAAAAGCCTGAGACTCTCTTTGTTGTTTTCATGGCAAATTATAGTAAGTATAGGGCATTGGTCCTAATGCATGTGTCACACAACGATCAGTGGCACATCAAACCTTCCACAATAATGGCACGCTTTGGGTGCCTGGAAAAAAAATGTTTTGGCAACATTTTAAAGAGGAACTACTAAAACGTGCGGATTAGAGCTAATTTCAGGAGCAAAATGAAAGCTGTCCTAAATTCAGTGTCCCAATAACTGGGTGCATGTAAAAGGAGGTTGGTTAGCCACCATAAATCCATTTTATTCTAGATTTTTTTAATACCTTTTTATTTGCTTTTTGATTTTTGTGGGATTTTTTTTTTCGTTCATAACATTCCAGTCTTGAAGGTGCATCTCTCTCTCTGGATCCCACCCACTTTGTTAATATACAACAGCAGCTTGGATAGGTCTATGTTAAACTCTTGAAACTCTAATTAGGCTGTTTGTTTTTTTTTGTTTTTTTTGTTTTTTTTTTTTTTTTTTTTTTTTTTTTTTTTTTTTTTTGTAGTGAAACGCAATCATTACAAGTAAGCCCATTTATCCCGTCTTTAGTAGCCTTCTAAGGCTCCTTTTCTATATTGTAGCATTCAAATTTTCATTAACAGAGAAGGGGGGGGGGGGGGGGTATTCTCTAAATCAAGTCTAGAGCTTTGCAAACAGATTCAACGTCCCACCATCAACATCCCACACAGTTAGATGCGCTTCGGAATCAGTGGCGCCTTACGTCACCACGCTGCTTATCTCGTCATTTTTGAGGGGCACCGCGTTTACCCTCCTGCCTCAACTTCTTCCAACATATTTGCGCTCTGATTGTTGCTTTTTGGAGACTAAGTCCTTTTTTGGGAGTTTTTTTAACAGCTCTCTAAATTCGAGATTTAGACTCGACTGTCTCCCCTGCGTCCTGTTAGTTACGCATAGAAGACGTCGTACAACGTAAGTCAACGTGATCCACCGGAGCTCAGGATAGACGTAAGCTTCAGCATCTGCTGGCCGCTGCCGAGGTTGCAGCTGCGGCATCAGACCCGCGCACACCGCGTCTAAACCTTCTGCATCTCAGACTGCTGGACAGTAACTGCTTCTTCCAGTGCCAGACGCTCATATGGGAACTACCACATTTAAACGTGCATCTGTTTGCTGCTTCATCGGGCGATTCCATTCGTTCTCTCTCTTACGACAATTGCCTTCCAGAGAAGAGATGCGTGCCGGTGTGAGGACCACTCATTCGAACAGCTGTGATGGTTTTTGCAGCGGGACATGAAGGAGAAAAGAAATCAGATGTGTAGCCCTCAATTTATGCCACATAATCTACCCCTTCATCATAGTATGAAGACTTCTAATTTCATCTCACCCTCAATTGAGGAGAAAAACACTTTTGTAATTTGTTTATGAAAGAAAGGAAATGTTTTGTGGCTTCGACCTCCACCTGTCTCCGCGCGCAGTCACAACTACGCAGAGACGGATGCACGTGGCTCAGTATGCCTGTCAGATGCTTGAGACCAAGTAAGGACAAGGAGCTCCAACTCAAACTATAGGTATCAATAGTGGTCCAGGGAGATTGCTGTGTTACTTTGCGGGTCTTCTAAGAGAGAGAGAGAGAGAGAGAGAGAGAGAGAGAGAGAGAGAGGGGAGGGGACCCACGACACAGCAGCTTCCTCTATACTGTCATTCAAGTGGGAAGATGCTGAATGAGATGCCTGCTCGCTGCAGGCTTTTTTCCTTTCCTTTTTATTTTTGAATTGGATCAACCTGTGCAGCTTTGAAGACGCGTTTCGCAGGGTGAGATTCCTGGACTCTAGGTTTTGGTCATACATGAGAGATCCTGATACGTGGGATTTATTCACTTTTGATTCCTTGTAAGTATTTCTCGTGTAATTCTTGTTCAAGATGAGCCATTTTTCCTTAAATTTTAAAATCTTTCTTTACCCTTAAAATCTGTTGTAACATTTTTATAATGATGGTTAAATTGGTTAAAGTGAGCTTAAATGTGTCGCTGTCATTCTTAGTGAAAACCAGACTAATGAGGGGCAGCCCGTCTGTTCTGACCCACGTTGAGCGCAGCTGAGGCGGGCTGAGTGGCCCCGGAGCTGCGGCGTTTAGAAAGCAAACAGTTGTGTGATTGTTAGTAGAGCCTGGGAAAATGTCCCCTCGGCTGGGAGGTGGAGGGAATTGACGCCAGAGCCCCTTGTTAAGAAGACCTGTGTGTGCTCCCAGACAGCATTGTGATGCTAATGAGCACCAGCACGCAGTTGAACTTGATGTTGACTTTTTTTTCTTTCTATTATCAGACGTTTTTTTTTTTTTGCTTCTTTTTTTTTACCCCTTGTTTTGTGGGTACACATTTATGGTTGTGGGAACATGTTCTCCGGAGCAACCGTGTGAAATAAATTGCTAAGACCTCTGAAGTTGTCAAAATATAGAGGCAATAACTTCTGACGTAAAAAAAAGAAAATTATATTTCCAGAAACACATAAATATTTCTCTACTTTTTTAAGAGTTACACCTTCTGCGGAAATAAGTTGACTAATATATCAATTGCTTTTAAAATATTACTCATGTTCAGTAAAGAGAACTACAGCTTTTCTTTCTTTCTCTCTTTCTTCTCTTTCTTTCTGTCTTTCTTTTCTTCTTTTTATTTCACAGTTCAACAAAATATAAGCATGGTGTAATTTCATATTTTTTTCTGGTCAATTAGATAAGAATAATACCAAATAAACAGTCAGCATTTTTTTAAATATAAAAAAATAAGATAATTTTTTTTTAAACTTCAGCAGTTTGCTTAATTTCATAAATAAAACCAGCCTCACAGAAACGAAATGTTAAATAAAACTCATAGCTGAAAATAAAATGTTATAAATTCGTCTTAAGGTTTCTTTTTTCATAGTAAAAATAGATTAAAACAAATAATGCGTTGGAGTAATTGAAATAGTGATACATTTCATTTTCCTTTAGTTTAACAAAAATAAAAACGTCTGGCATTTTGGTTTAGATCTTATTAGAATGCAGTAATTTGAAAGCATAAAATAAAATATTTGATATTGAATTTATCCTTCTCTAAACACAACTATAGGCAATGATTTTAATTAATTTGGTTTTAGCTAAGTTTAGCTGCCTAAATGAACTTAAACTCAAACGTTTTTCTTTTATTTATAAAAATCTTTTGGTCACATAAATCTATAAATCTAAATGTAGCAAATAGGACTTCGTTGGTTTCAGCACCATGGACAGAGACGAGGATCCCTTGTTTCACACTGCGAACATGGGAAAATGTTTTATTGTATTTAAATATTCTACAATTTTAGATACTTTTGAATTTTATAAAAAGAAAAAAAACGAAAAACGTAAATGTTAATTTGTGGGGAATTATACATACGATGATTTTGGGGAGATTATTTGTGCGACTTCATATTTTAGAAGCAGCATGAAAGCAGCTTATGTGTATTTGAAAAACAATCACAAAATATCCTATTTAAAGAGCAATGAACTGAGCACAGTAGAGCAAAATAAAACTGAAGGGACTTAAATAGAATAGAATAAGTAGGTGAGGGCGTAACTGGAGTGGACGTCTAACTGTATTTATATTTGGTAGGACGTGACGCACCCAGGGGGCGTGTTTAGCTGATGAGAGGAAGAACGGAAAGTCAATCTGCATTAACGTACTGTACCTTCACTTTATGCAAGAGGCAAAGAAAATGCATCTCAGAAAATACACTAATACACACACACACACACACACACACACAAACAAACAAACACACCCACCACACACAGCTATTTTGAATAATGCAGAGAGTTGGCAGGTATTTATATCGCACTAGTTTCATTTACTACTTTTATAGCAAATAAAGCTACAACGCCATTAATATTATTATTTAACACTTATGTAATGCCTGATATGAGAGAAGCAGAAAGCAGGCTGTACATTACGTTTATCTAAGGGAAGATAAAAAAAAATATATATATAAATGTGTGTGAAAAAAATTCACTCTACATTTCACTTTAAAATAATATACATAATATTTAACACAATATACGTGTTTTATTTCTATGTTTTCTTGTTAATTTCGCAATTTTCCCTAAAGCAAAAATGAATATAGTAGATCAGTTTATAGATAGAGTTTGTAGCCAATAGAACCAGAGATGAATGCAGATGTTCATATTTTTGCACTCCGGTCTTTTTGTATTTATTTAAATTTTACTATTAAAGTGTCAAAAATCGTGGATCCTTTGAATCTAACAGCAGAGGCTGGATATTTGCAGACTTTTGCAGCCAGTCCTCAACAACCATCAAAAACAATTGTGATAAATAAGGCTTGTTAATAGAGAAATAAAATAATATGACTACTAACAAAATATTATTTACACGAATCAAATTCTCACAGTGAACCCTTGTAAACCATATGTTTCTACCTCTATAATTGCTTTAAAAAATACAACTGGTGACAGCTGTATTTATATTAAAGATCATCATTATATAAGCCAACTCTTCTTCATAGAGCACATTTGAATTGACCATGTTGGTGGATGTGCTGGTTTAACAGCACGTTAGGATATGTTATTGCAGATGTGTTTAGCTGGAATAGGCAGATGCCTAACCGACAGAGCTACAACTAACCTGAAAAAAACTTTTAAAGAGCTCATAAGCGATCGTCACGCATTTTAATCTATTATTCTTGCTGATATCCGTTCGGTTGTCCTGTTAATACCGATCCACGTGTCTGGGCGTTAATAAGCGTGTCTAATTCGCAGAACACCATGTCTGTCCCTTGACAGTTTGACCCAGGCACAGAGAGACAGGGCTGCTGCTGTGTTTGAACTGGGGCTTTGTCTTAAAGACGTGCTCACAACTCACGTGGTTACAATGACGCGCAGCGTCATGGCTGCAGCGAACCGGAGAGAGATGCTTCTAAAGCCAGACTGACAACTGAAAAAACAGACCAGGGAAATGTTAACTGTCCGGTAATGGAAGCTAGTTTCCATGCTGCTCAATACAAAGGGATAGTGTGAGTATTTTTCATTTCAAATCTTAATCATACGTTTCGTTTTACAAAGACTGGGGAAGCAAATGTCAAACCCACTGAATGAAAAAAGGTTGATTAAACAATATTAATTCCAATTTAATTACCATTTTGTTCCCATCCAACTCGGAACTACGATGTACAGAAAATAACAACACCTTGTTCTAGTGTTTTCAGAGGAGTTCAGTGCTGAAAAAATTGTACAATCTATTGTTGTTATTCATGAAATTTGTTTACATCACGGTGGTTCTGTACATCACACTCCATACAAAATCTAAACTAGATTGTAGACTACATGTTCCTCAACATTCTTTTATTTTTATTGACCTAGTAGAAATGTATTTAAGTTCCTTATTCCTGAACTTTTAGCAGGCCGTGCCATAGCTTGAATGACAGCAATGTCTAACGGTTGACGCTTTATCTTATGAAGCTTTGTTATGCCCTACTTAACCATAGTTTGATTCTGCTCTATTTGAACTTAAAAAAGTAAGATACATAATATTCTATTATTGAAAGATTTGAATACATTGTTTAAAAAAGTATATCAAAGTAACAAAAAGCTTTTCCAGAATGTTTTCAGGGGGGTGCTTAAATCCAGAGATAATCTTGCATGCTCAAAAGGTTTTGGAAATTACAGAGTTAATTTCTCTTTTGTTGTATTTATATATTGATATGGTAAATACCCCAGACAACAAATGCATTAATGCTTACATATAAGATTAGATTTGACATAAACAAGTGAATATGCTTTTAAAAATAGTTGTCACAGATCTCTGACCGTTCTCCATCCCGGTGCTGCCACTGGATGCTTAAATAAAAACCTGGTGACTTGTACTGTCCTGACAGCCCGTCCGCCTTTGCTTATCCTGCCACCATAAGTGGCAGAACTAGTTTTACTTGGGGGTCATAATGTTGACATTTTGCTGGAAGCCACCCTGTATGGTTTATTGTTGAGCCTCTGGTAGTTTGTCATGCTTTCAAACAACGCACGGATTAATTCACTCAGTGGCGAAAATGATGGTCCTGTGGTTTGAAATGGGTCGATGTGAGCTGGCATTTAAAAGCAACAATGAACCGGTTGTTTGTAAGGGCCTGTGCTTTGGAGGAAGTGTCTTATCTCAGATCATAAGTTCTGTTATGGCTTGCAGGAGCATAGATAGTCAGTGTTACATTATTAGCAGATATATGCACGGTAATTAGATGTCATTAGGCTTCTTTGTCGATGATAGATGGATGTGTCATCATCATCCTGCAGTCATCATCACGCTGCAGTCTGGATTCAGGCTTTTATACAGGCGGAAATTCACCAGGACTTAGGAGAGGTGACAGCGAGAGAGGAGAAGAACGGTGCACTTCGTATTTTGGGCTTGATTCTCGTTTGGTGGTGGTGGAGGCCAAGGCACATAGCAGGTTTATACGTATCAGCATTATCCAAAGCACCATTGCGATGAAAAATACGCCAAAAAAATAAGTGCGCACAAAAGCCACATATTTCACCGAGTGTAACCTGTTTTCCTTGGGTGCGCGCAATTACGCGCCTGTATTAGAAAGGCAGATCCGAACAGGAGCGAGGGAGGCGCGTTCATGCAAGGCGGATTGCAATGGCTCCATGTGACCACAACACAACCAGCTCCCGACGGCGGCCCCTTTAAGAGACGTGGGTTAGTTTTTCTCTTTGGTTATCTAGCTGTATGAGTTTATGTAATATCATAAAGCTAGAGAACCGAATGTATAAACTAATTCCGCCATCATCACGGCAGAGCGAGCTGGAAGAGGAGTTAAAAGGGGGCTGCCTGAGCGGATGAGCCGATGGATGAATGCGTGCACGGAGGGAGAGATCCAGGCTGCACAGAGGAGGGAGAGCCCCGGGGTGGATGGCAACGATAGACGTTCTTCCTCCTCGGAAGGTCATCCCTGCAGAAAAGAGCTGATCCTCCTTCACAAGACGGATTAATGGGACCAAATGTGTTTTTGTTTTTTTTATGAGGGGATGCTTCAGTAGTTAGCAGCCGGATACAGTCTCCATTCACTGAGTGGTGATGAAGATGATGAAGGCTCTGGTGCGTAATGAAACATTCCCAGTCTGTGAATACAACGGACATGACTATATGCTGTTTTATCATTTTTTCTTGGATACCGCTGAACAGCAGATATAAGGTGAGATGTGTGCGATGTCAGAGACATCCGATTGGAGGACCTCCAGAAGTCACGTGGTTACCAGCAGCCCTCAGTAAGCCTTGCATCAGGAAAATGGAAAGAGCTATTCACAGGAAGTAAATACACTGTTATGTCATTGGGCTTTTGTGCTTTTGCAATTGTATTTATGGTCTCTTGAAAAATATGTAAATAAGCTGCAGTTTGTCATATATTTTATTTCCCTGTCTAAAACACCGATCTGCTTGGCTTAGATCTATAGTTCCTAAAGTTAGGGTTTTGGGTCATTGATCCACAAACATAGAAACATAATATCTAATGAATGATATGTTACAAAAATACTAAATGGGTATCAGTACATATGTGTCAGGTGCTGGTGTAATGGGAGGTTTAAAAAAAGTTAAGCCTTCAAAATCACAAAAACATTCTGTGGTTTAAAGTCCTAACTGTATGAAGCAACATTGCCCTTCTCAAAATGTCGCTGCATACTGCTGGTTTGCTGACTGAAGGCGGTTTAGAAACTTCTCCCTTTTTTTTTTTTTTACAAAGAAGACACCCTGGCTTTTTGGAAACAGCTACAGCTAAATAGCTAGACCCCACTTAATATGATGTCTGTTTCAAATATAAACTATTATGAATAGATATATGTTCTTTTTTTGGAAAAAAAAAACATAACCTCAAGATAGTTTTATAGTAGATATATTATTATTATTATTATCATTATGCTATGTTAATTTTATTATTTGAATGTGTCAAAGGAACATGTGTGATTAAAGCATCAAAAGAAGCTCCAGCTCAGAGATCCAGTTCCATCAAAAAATATCTCTTATTGCTGAAGTAGAGTAATCTTTGGCCTGTTTTCTAACCCAGTTTGTGCACCATCGCCTGATTCTTCTCTCCATCCAAGTTAAAGAAAGGTTGGCTGAGCTGCACGTTTAACTCCACGCTACAGCCTTGTTAATACGTTTGAATTATGGTCTGTGTTTACAGCTGCTAAAGCTGTGTGGTTGCTTCTACTTCAGTGCAAAAAATATCCTTCCTTCCTGCATGGCATTAGGCCCCGGTTTGTACTGCGTCACAAATCAGGGGAGATGCTAGCATTGCTGTGTCTTTGTGCTGCCTTACTCCTGTTTTTGTGCAGCGTTATTGCTTTGTGTTGACACCTACTTAATTTTAAACCTTCAAAAGATGGAAGGGATCTGAATGTAAAGCTCGTTTTGTGCCTATACATCCAGTGTCATTTCCAAAGCGGAGCAGGATACGGGCATCTTGCCAAGCTTGTTCATTAGAATTTTCCAGCATGCAAATTATTTTAGGCAAAAATGTAAAATGCAGCAATCGTAGTATTCTACTTTGATGCATAAGAAGTGTATTCTGAAATGAATGTGTAAACTTATTGAGAGATGCTCATTCATGTGTTTCTTAAAGATAAAGTTTAAAATTAAGTCTAGGTTAATAAACCTTGGAATGAGATGGTCATGTTAAGACTGCATTCTTAAAGATAAAGTTTAAACAGTAATCTGGGGATTATTTTACACAGCAGGATCCGTCAGCTGTGATTGTTCTGCACGGACAAAACTGCCCTCCCCATGTTCACTCTGTTGTAGCAGAAATTAATGCATTGCTGAGGGCTAATAAATGGAGGATATGTGGAGAGCCCCTTTGAGATTCAAATGCAGTCTGGTAGGCATTCATAGAGGCAGCCTAGACGTGTCTTTTTTTCCCACATTAATATGTGTCTGTCTGTCTGGGCCCTCTCTGCCGTGAGGAGGAGGCCTCTACACACCAGATGGAGCCCAGTCTAGACTGAGTCTATCTCCTCAGCACCTGCCATTAGGCTGCATTAAACATTTCATTGTCTGGGTGATTTGTACATCTCCATTTGTACATCTGCTTGACTACCTTTTAATAGTTTCTGAGGTCTAGATTTATTCTGCATACAGGAAGATGGTAGTGTCAATTAAGAACACAAATTGAGGTTTGAGTCAGAGATTCAAATCTGTCATTCCTGCAAATTTTAGTAACAGCACGTTAGCAATTACTTTTATTCATTTAGTTTGCAAAGGGCATTTATAGATGTTGCACTGGTCTGATTAGTCTGGACAGATCAGTTGTCCTATATTCTATCCTATACACAACCAAGCCATTGTTTTAGCATTACAGCCTTGATGCAAGCTCTGTATCCCATAGATGCTATCTTGATTGTGTCACAATTGGCCACTGGATTCCCCTGCAGAGTGCACGGGTGTGAGTGCACATGCATCCCTGCATTTACACTTCCATGGAGGTGTTTATGAGAGTGCACCTTGTTACTACCCCCAGAGTGCCTCCTTTTTTGTCACTAAGGGCTACAATAAACATGATAAAATATAGTGGACTGCAGAGTAGAGGCTTACTTTGTTCCTATGTGCATGTGACCTATATATTTGCAGAACCTGCCTATGCAGAGCCTGTGTTAATATATGAAATGCAAAATCTATGAAGATATTTATTTCATAGACCTCTTCTTCTGGCTGGATTTTATTCCCAGAGACACAGAACAAGGATAATTTTATACAGATGTGGTGTTTAACAAGATATTATGTAATGTTTCAGATAAAACAATCCCAACTTTGTAAATGAACTGAAAAAAGGGCTGAGCGATTATTTCCAGAAATCTGATTTGTGATTATTTTTAACCAATATTGCCACTTTATTGCAATAATCCTTTTCGCTTAGCACAAGCATGTCGATGTTTTAATCCAGGGTGGGTTTCAGTTTTTTATTACCTTGAAAGCCTGCTTGTCCAGATTCCAGTGTTGCAGAACTTTACTGTTAAACTTGCACAAACAAGTTCTTACTTCTACTACAATGCATTAATCTAGGTGCTAGCAACAGCTATGTCTTCCCTTCTTTGCGGCATACCCACTTTTATCGTATAACCACCATTTAAAGGGCTGGAAGGATAAATTTAGCATCTTTTATTAAATGTATTGTGATTAAAAACTGAGTGCCTCTGATTTGAAATTTGCATTTTTCTAAATTGTGATTATGTTGCAAATGCAATTAAATGCCCATCCCTAGTTAAAAGTCCTTTTCTTCTTCTACGGTTTAATTCGTAAGTGACAGCATTTGAGTCTCAGTTATCTAAATCCATATTTTACCATCAGCTTCCTGTTATCGTTTTTACCTTGGATTGCAGTGCCCTATATAAACCTTTCTCTCTAAACTTATGTATCCTGGGTTTGGTAGCCTAGCAACAGCCTCTGACCCATGCAAGAGAAAGAGGGGGGGAAATTGAAAGAGCTGACATGCAGGCTTTATACCCACGAAGGACGTCAGATTTCAGTGGATGTAATCTTTGAGCATTTGGTGTAATCGTTTTGTGGGGTGTGTTCCTCTGTGTGTGAATCTCTGCATATACGTGTGTCTATTGTCTGGCCTAACCAGCTATGAGAGAATATGGGGAGAAACTCTCCACATGTACCCGAATACGAGAATAAACGCATTTTTGAAAGAAATACTTTAAGATAATTGTGATCGTCTGTCTTGTGATTTATCAAAAAGCTTTGAACCCTTTTCTTTCTTGCTTTCATCCATTTCTTTAAAGGCATTTTTCTTGGGATTCTGAATCTTGGAAAGCAAAACATTCATTTTTGTTTTTAGTTAGAAAGATTAAATCATCTAATCATGTCCAAGTAGAAACTTCTCTAACAGTTACATACAAATTTCTCCATTCAGCAATTTAAATATCATCAAACTATCTTTTGTTAAAATAATGTTTCTATGTTTTACAGGGATACTTAAGGGAAGTCCTTCAGAAAAAAACTCTCATCTCAAGTGACCTGAGGAGCAGAGGTCAGCAGAGGGGTCACATCATCACTCCCATGTTCGAGGTGAGGAAAAGCCCCACCGTTCTGCACCCTGTCTGCTGTGGTCCGCTTTCTTGAACTTGAACTTAGATGCTCAAAACTTGCAAACAGCATAAATTTTACTGATAATTCCCCTGTTTAAATCAAAGCTCACACATATAGGTCTTTATGGACGATAGCTCTCAGTTTAAATAGAAAAGAACCTTTCATGCCCCTCAGTGTGGAGCTTCAGGTGTCCTTCCTGCTTTCAATTATTCTTACTAGGACAATAAAATGCAATAAAACATCAAACCAGTGTCTATATGCTTTTATTTAAAAGACAACTTCAGCAAAATAATATAAATGATTAACACAGGAATTAAAATGTAATCTGTACAATTACGACATACTGTACAACCTCAGTATATTGATTTTAATCCAACGATTTAAAACACTAAATAGGAATGCACAAAAAATCTAATTAATGCACCTAATATTATTTTTAGCTGTTGTGCTGTTTGAACTGCTTGGATAGAGGCTCATATTAAATTGGTACCTTAATAAGAGTTATAGGTGCACATCCTTAGTTTCCACACAATGGCTGGAATTGTTGTTTTTAATGCTACTACCAGAGTTTTGTAAACAAATTAGGGCAAATGGCAGTCGAGCGACCAAAATTCCCATAAGTGTAGCTTCACAGAAATTTAACAGGGACAGTTGATGATTGGCTAGAGACCCGGGGAAGCAGCTGCTGATCTCAAAGAAAGAAGATGGAGACTGGAACAAAACATAAAGCATAACGTTACTTAGCACAAACATCCAACTAGAGGATGTAATCCTTCATTTTCCACACAGTGAAAAATATATATATATGTTTTTTTTTTTTATTCAATCAGAGATTTTTCAGAGGCGTCTTATCAACAAGGAGAAATTGTTGGATCGTTCTTTTGGCGACATCACTGGAAGCAACAATTAAAAGGAATTTTGTTGTTTTTTATACTGTTTAATTAAATCTCAATTAGAAAATGGTTAAGTAAACTTTTTATAGACTTGAAAGAACGTCATACCAGTTTGCTTCACCTGCATGTATAATTTAGTTAATTTAGTTTGAACTACTCACCTTTGTTTTTAGTCACTTTTGACCCCAATCCTGATCAGGATCGATCAGATATTTGTTTAATAATTTAGTGTTGGCAGATAAAAGCGGAGTAACTTGTTTACTTCATATTTTGATTTCCTTGTTAAAGTTTATTTTAAAGCCTTTTTGCAGTTTATAGTTTGCTTTAGTCTGATATATTTGTGAGGTGGGCTCATGTATAAAGTCACACACTTTACTAATGCCCTCTATCCTTACCCTGTTATTCTCCCATTGCCAACTCGGCTCATGTGGAGAAATTTTGAGTGATAATTTCTTGATGCAGAATACTAATTAACATCTTTACTTTCTAAAGGAGTATCTTTATCTCTCAAGCTTCTCTAACTAGTCATTTATGTTCCATAAATTTCATGATCTTGCACTAATATCCACTTTTTAACCTGGAAAACCTTTCCTGCCGTGTGTTTTATGAGGTAAGCATTATGTTGGAAGTGATAGACGGCTGAAGTATGCACCTCGCCTGCCTTCTTCTCCGTTTCCCTCTCAGCATTGAGTGACAGGACTAAAGATTACCTTCACTTCCCTGACTGCTGCAGCACGCTGTGAATGCTGCTCAGCTCGTGCATGCTCAGCCTCCTGTGGAGAACAAAGTAGAGGGAAAGACAGAGGCCGGACAAGAGCAGAACTTGAAGGCCAGACTCCCTGAGATATAGGGCCGCCACAGAAGAAGAAAAAAGGAATGATTTTGTTTTGTTTTTTTACGTCCTTAAGGGTTAGTAGATGAGTGTTCTGTGACTTTGGTCTAGTTCTATATCAGCTTGCTCTCACCTCCTGAGAGAAGAGGTTGCGTTTGAGAATCAGACAAGAAAAGATCAGAGGAGATTTCACAGCCTGTAGCTATCCTCCTCCATAGCTTTCGACCACCTCTTAAAGCTCTTTTTGCTTTGCCTCGACTCAATGAGGGCTTCTTAGTCAATATCATATCTACAAACTAGTCAAATCGATGCAAACAGGCTTTGGCTAGACATAAGCTTTAGATGTGAAGGCGTAGCTACAGGCTATATTTGATACAGAGACATAATAATCCAGAAGTGGCATTCTGTCTATCTTCTCCGTATTCATGAGAGAAAATTAAGAGCTCACATTCTCTCTCCTGCATTCTTGCAGCCTTGTCCTCCTTTAGGACCTGTGGACAGGTTTTGCATTTGTTTCTGTACAAAGTGCAGACACAGAATGAGGGATTTCACACATAATACTGCTGCTTCCACACTTGAACACTCTCATGTATATGGAAAGAGTGAAAGAGTAGGAAAGCTGTAATCCACTGATTTACATTACTTCAGATCTACCTGAACATCCCTCACTCTGGTTCATATATCTCAGTGTACCGTGTCTGTGTCCCCCTTAGCTCAGAACCCCTCACCTCTTTTTTTCATCCCCTCCATTCTGGCTCATCTTTCTATCGCCGCAACCCGAGAGAAAGCAATTCAAGCTGCTGCTTCACGCCGTCATGGCATGTTGGCTAAGAGAGATCGAGTTCTTTCAGGTTCTTGGGTAAAACCTCCCCCGCACCGTGGTCACCCCCTCCTGCTGCCCCTCAACACGGCCGGTGTCCTATCTGAGAGACCCGACTGCTTCTAAGAACATGTTGGTGTTTGTCTGCACTTCTGTAACCTTTGAAATAAAGATGCATCGAACTGTGATCTGACTGGCTTAAACCAGTTTGATCTGATTCTGGTTTCTTTTTAAGCACAAATATGGAAGACACAGATGAGCTTGGCTGTATGACATTGAAACTTCCCACTGTCTGCTGATCTCTCCATCCTTTTTTCTAAGTGGCAGCTTTAGAAAAAAAATCCCAACATACTGAAAGGACACTTCCAGAAGCTTCTTACTTCTCTTTTCTTTCTATTGGTTAATTTGAATTTCTCATAATTATAATAAAGAAAACTAAAATAGTCTTCTTCCCTCAGTAGAACCAACTTCTACTCTAAAGAGTGTTTGTAAGGCTTTGACATACAGCTCTTAATTCATGCACATGCACTTGAGATGCACTGATCTAATCCAATATCTGATAACTGATATCGATCTGATACCACTGTTGAATGAATTAACCATATTCCTCTCCATGTGAGGAAAGGGATCATGTTTGACATAAGCAGGTAAGAACACAGATATAAATCATCACTAGCTGCTGTGTGTGCTCTGCACAATAAAAATATAAAAAATAAAAATGATTGGATCGGTCTCATTCATCCGATATCCAATATCCAATCCAATCCATCCGATATCCAATCCAGTTTATCGGTCAACATTATAGCATAGATCCGATTCAAGAATCTTATCGATGCATCTCTGATATGCTCCCCTATTTTTAAAACCTTTTTCTGAGTTGATCTGCAGCATTTCTCTGGAAGGTATACAGATTTACATTACAGCCTCTCAGAGGTCCATAACTCCCTGGCTTGAAGAAGACGTTAGAAAAAATAGAAACAAAAGAATGAATGGTTTTCTCATTAAAATATCAAAGCAGCTCCTTTCCTCGTGGTTCCTCAGAAATAAATCATCTCCACATTGTTGCTCTAATTTCTGCTTGTCATTCAACCAGCTGATTGCTTTGTCTGCGGTTTGTTTGGTTGCCTCCTTTGAACACAAGTGTTAGAAACCAAACACATATCTAACAAGCAATCAGATGTAAGCAGTTTTTTTGTTTTGTAAGGTATTTTTTTCATGCTTGCTTTATGTTTTATTGGATGCATAAACTTGACAGCTTGATTTTTTAATTATACTCTACACATTATGGGGCATGATTGGAGATGAATCCCTCTGGATAAAAAATAAGAAACAAATCACTGAGAAGAAGGAGAAGGCCTTACAATAAATGTGTGAGAAAAGCCAATTGGATGTAGAAGGGAGATGTATGCTAACATAAATGAAGCCCCAGATTCATAGAAGAACAAAGGAAAAAAATAACTACGCCTCAAGGACAGTTAGAAAAATTAAGAAGGCTTTCTTTAGTCTGGCATGCACAATACATATAAGTTGCTTTAAGTACTTTTTGTATTGTTATTTGTTTCTTTATTTCGCCCTTGAACCAGAGTGGCCTCTGGCATCTCGGTGCTGAATGGTGGCTGCATTAAAGCTCGGTGGTGGCTGTGATTGTGGGGTGCAGAAGGGTGACGAACAGGAGGGAGGAAAGGGGGTGTCCTGTGAAAGGCAGCATGGCTACACAGTGAATGGAAAGCGAGGGGGTGTGGGGTGGTCACAGGGTGGGGTGGGGAAGGGGGCATAAGCAGGGAGGCAGGTTGGGGGTGGTGGAGCTCCATTGGTTCAATGCAATGGCAGAGGCAGCTGTGAAAAGAGGTCTAGCCTTTTTCCCACGGCCGGTCTGATGCAGGGACTTCGCTGCAGCCGGCCGGGGTCAAGTCACATTTCTAATACGTACTCCGGGCCTGCGGTCTCTCACAATGCAATTATTTTATGCATGCACACAGACAGAAGCAGGCAGTCGTACAGAGGTGGGGGGGCAGACAGTTTGTATGACAGACGAAGGTGGGGGGTCAGTCTTGGGAGCAGGCAGAGATTTCTTGACCGTTGGTGGCGTTGCTTGTCGTGGACCCTAAGAATGAAGCTGAAACTGCATTCAGGAGCCCAAACAGATGCCCTTTTAGTTCCTATAATAGTTTGTTACACATTAAATACACTCATTAATCTGCACTTGAGGATTGCATCGTCTCAACAGAAAATAAGATTGATTTATTGGTCCCTTCTTTGAATCATGATGCTTACATGTCTTTTTTATTTTCACAACTTGGCTTAGCTGCTTGTCATAGCTGCTAGTTACAAATTATAATCATATTCCAGGGAGGGGGATGTAAATGCTTTGTTCTGAACTCCCCTAACCCCCAGCACCACCACTCCAGTGCCAGATGCCCTCTTGTATTGTGCCGGTGCTGGGGTGGGGTGAGGGGGTGGGCAGACAGGGAGGCAGTCTCCATTCCTCTGTCTGATTCTCTGCACCAGGTTGTCACTATGGTTGTCTGTCCATCAGCACAAATGTGGAAGGAAAAATATTCAAGATCAGAATGGGGTGATGGTGGTGGAAGTTCAAGGAGAGGTCCTGGGTTCTTGTTTGGGAAGGAAAGAGGGATCTGAAGTAGAGGAAAAGACGAATCGGGCTGTAGAGAGTTCACAGGGTAGCACTGAAGCAAGTATGTTTGTTCGATAAGTGGGTTTGTTTTACATGGGTTTCCGTTCTCCTTAGTGACTTTTCAGCAGGCTGGAATTTAGATGAGTTTGCTGGTCTTTGTCTTCTTATAGGTCAGCCTGGATTCCAACGCCATGGTTGGTCACACACAGGGTCTCAACAACAATGATGTAAAGAAGAAGAGCAACTTTTTTGCATAGATTAAAAGTTATCTACAGTAAATGTGGAGTTATGCTCTAGAACAGAGCTATAAAATCCCCTGTCTGAGATAAAGCTGCACTTTATGCTGAATTATAATCATTTCCACAATCAGTGTGAGCACTGTCATCAAGGGCAGCATCGGTACCAGATTATAGAGGTATCATTTTTTAATGGTATTTTGTCTGTTGTATGAACTGATGTCAGTTTTTGTGGTTGCAATAGAAGAAATCACTATGGTTTTAACATTGTGATAAAGAAAAGAAAGAGACAGGAAGGAATAGTTGGGTTTGAAGTCAATTATTATTGTAAAGCTATTATTTAACAGTCATATCAGAAACTGCATTTCCTAACATCATACCTCATCAGTTTCAACTGATATACCTCTTAATTAGAACTACTTTTGTCTTCTTTTGCTTCTGTATTGCACTGGATATTATTACCCTTTTAACCTGAGAATAAAAACAAAACTTAGAATAACAGAGGTGTCAAAAGTATTATTGTTTATCACTCCAGTAGAAGTATAAATCCTACTGTCCACTTTTGTAGAAGTTAGAGTATCAACTTTAGCGTTTTACCCAAGTTAAAGTGTAAAAGTACAATTTGTATAACTACTTATTGTATAAAAGTAAAAGTTATGCAGGAAAAAAGTTAACTACAGAAACTTTAAACTATTAAACCTATTCAAGAAACTTTTTTCTACAATTCTTGTTGATGATTTTGTTAGACTTAATTTTCTTCATTTTACAATAGTAAGTGTCAAATTTAACTTTAAATCATGTTGAAAAACTATTTATTTTGGCAGACAACAAGTTGGGGCAGCACCGACTCCAACCACAAACAAATTAATTGTCTAGATGAAACAAATTATTTTGATTGTTTTATTATTTATACCAACAGGTCATAATGAAAATGAGCGTTTGGAAATAAGTCTATTTTTTAAAACGTATGGAGTAGAAATTACACAATTGAAAAAAAAATTCTAAGGCGTAAAAGTAAAAAGTTCTCTAAAAATAATTACTCAAGTAAACTATAGATAGTCAAAATGTCTACTTAAGTAAGGTAAGGAGATACAGTATTTGTACTTTGTTAGTTGACACCTCTGTAGAATAATGGAAAGCATTGATTTAGTATCCATAGCCAGTCTATTTTTTTCTTAAACAGAAATATTTCCATGCTGAAAAAACGTGTCTTTCCTGTAATCAAGGGAAACAATTATTTCTCCAAGCTGAGCAGCAGTTTGCAGTGAGGGTCAGGGTAGCCCCGTCTTGGTTTTGCTTCACATTAAGTCCCCGTTTAACCGCCTTTAGCTGCAATGCTGCTCATGGCTTTATTTTCCAAACATTTCCTAGCAGCCTTGTCTCTCGTCCATTGAGATGTTTTGATGCATGGATGCAAAAACAGTAGCGGGACAGTAGCTCCACTTTTTTACGGATGGTGACATTTCTCTGCAATGTAATTGAAAGGATTTAAACTGCAGGACCTATGTGAAGATAAATGCAGGCAAATTTAAAATCATAATGTTTCTAACTGGTTATAGCTGGGTTTTATTAACCATCTTATTTCTACTGACATTTGCTGTTCTGCACAGTAAACGATAACCCATGTAAAGTAACAATTTTACAACCCCGAATTGAAAATACCATTACAGCTTTCTTTCAAAGTTATCGCTCCAGTTTTTGGTGTTTAAGGCATAATCTGTAAAATGGTTAATCTGGTGTATAAATATGACCGGTCTCTCAGTTCACAGAGTGATTTGATGGAGTCTAACTTTCATTTGACAGCTGTAAAGTTCAACCCACCAGCAAACACAGACAGCGAGCACCTTTTCCAGCTGGTAAACATTTATTAGTATGCAGACACAAATCTCTGTCATTCTTCCCCTCTTTGTTTAGGTGTGGATTCTGCCTACTTCCTACTTATGTCTCCTGTTTCTCCCCTTCCCTCTCTCACTCCATTCCCCAGCAGTGAGAAAGCTGATAGCAGTGGGAGACAATGAGAAAGACTCACTTAATTAGCTGGACGAGAAGATGCATTGTGGCAATTACTGAGCACAAAGGGACAGAAAGGTATGGCTCTGTAATGCACTTCTACGTGCATTTGCCTGCCTGTTGTGGCCCCTGAAGGCAGGTAGGCCTTTTTTTTATAGAGAGAGTGATAACAATGGAGGACAGGATGTACTCCACATGCAGAACCATTTCCAGTGCTCTTACAAACAGGGACAATGGAAGGTTGGGCGTTATGAAGACTGCATATCTTAAAGCGCTATGATGTCGATAGATTGAAAATGGAAATATCTCAGTACATTTTATGATTGAACGATACTGTTGAGGCATAAACTTTCCAAATGCTCCTTTTTGCAGTTTATGATTCATTGAATAAATTTCTATTCACATCGTCTCAGAATAACCTTAAAAGCAGTAGAGGCCTCTTTGCATTAAAGGAACTTAGCAATTAAACATGGTGATAGGAGTGTGATGGCTTGGGGCTGATTTTACTGCAAAAGCGATCTAGAAATAAGTAAACATTTCTTAAAGTTTCAGTGTATTTAACCTTGAATTGAGCAGGTAAATAATATGATTTGCCAGTGGAATTAGAGTTTTTACTTTTAAAAATAAGATAATTAGATAATATGCACTTGCAAAAAGACAACACAATTGTTTTTTCTTATTATAAATGTAAATTGTCTTGTTCCATTGGCAAAGTGTCTCACTTACCTCCTCAATTCAAGAATAAATGCTCTTATTTAAAGAAAAAAAGACTTATTTATATTTCTATTTTTTTTTTCCAGTTCAGGGCTTTGACAATAAATTCTGCTCCCCAGCTGATCTTGAAAAAAATGTCCTTCCATCTGTTGGTGTCCTTAAACTCCAGATCAATTGTTTTATGGAGCAGGACAATCAGAAATGAATAAAATGCTGCGGCACGAACCTAAACAGACCTTTCAGGCTCAAAAGTGTGACATTTTTCACCTTTCAAACAAATAAAATCTGCCATTAATACAAAAAAACTAATGGTACTACGTGACCTCAATGTATTTAACAAACATTTAAAGTGATAAAACTCTTATTTTCAGTCGTTTCACCTCCTTTTTTTATAAAGGCCCTTTACATTTTTACTATTAATTAAGCAGAAAACCCAAGCACTGCTGTGTTAACTGTATAATATCTCTTTTCTTTCTGTTTTTGGTCACCCTGATTCTCTGTTCGCTCCTGGACATGCATGATGCCGGCTGTAGTGGGCCTCAGCTTGGTCTGCTTTCATGTTTCTGCATGCATGCGTCTATTTGTGTAGAGTTAGGTCTGGCAGACAACATACTCCTTTTATGCAGTGGCCTGAGGGGATTTCTTTCATGAAGTCAGATAACATCCAGGCGACCCGCACTTCCTTTTTTATAAGAGTTCCTTAACCTTGATAAATGGAGAAGTGGCGGGAAGGGAACAGGGGGGGGGGCTGGGGAGAAAAAGTTGCGGACTGTGTTGGGAGATGAAGCTCTAAAGAAAGGAGGTGAGGCAGAGAGGAAGGGAGAGACACCAACTCCCTGTCCGACTTGCTCTCAGGATCAATAACGTTCGGAGAGCTGCTGAGCACTCCTGTCTGGCAGCTCTACCATAGGGGATGGAAAAAACAGGGGGGGGGAGCAAGAAAGAGGGGTGCTGAAAGAGCCTCTCTATCTCTCTCTTGTCACCATTCTTCTGCAATGAGGGCAACATTGAGGACGTTGAGCTGGGAAGAAGTGTGAAGGAAGGGTAGAGAGAAGCTGGGATTGTAGCTTCTGTTCCACCAGACATTCCATAGCAAACGCACACTTCATCACCCCCAGGTCTCCTTTTACGGAGCCACAAGGTTACAGGGTGTCGAAACAAAAGCGCACAGCCCTCCGACAAATGGGATTTGGCATGTTCAATCAACAGTGCTGCCAAATCCCTGTTGTTAAGTGTTGCAGAGTCATATCTGTCTGCATAGAGCCTGAGCTATGCTAACCGTCCCCTAAATGTCCTCTGCTAATAGAATTATCTGCCAGGTTTCTCGTTGTATTTTAATATGTGTACTTTCTGTGGCATAAATGGCGAACAGAGAGGAAGGTGTCATGCTGTGCACCTGTTGTAAAAAAGCCTTTTAGTGACTCCTCCGCCAGTGCCTCGCGGTCACGGACACCTGAGTTCTCCTCCTCTTTCCTTTCACCCCATTCTGCTGATTTGCCTGCTTGGAGTTTAAGTCTTTCTCGTCCCTCTCCTCTGGCCATCCCCGCTGCCGTGTTAGGCCTGATCCTTTCATCTCCTCTTCCCTAATCCTGCGTCTCCAGAAACCTTCTTCTCAGCTGTCCTCTGCATCACATTGCTCTTTTTAACTCCATGCCTCTTCTCATTTCGGCGTGTCCTTTTTTCCCTTCTCTTTATCCCCTTTTATCACCCTGCCTTTCCGTGTTTCCAGTCTTTCTCTGTGATGTCTGCATCGTCCTTCCTCACTGCTCTAACTCCTACTTGTCCTAAATGAAGTTAGTGATCAGTTGACTGCCCCTATCATTGGTAGAGAGCAGGTTGGTCCTCCCCTCCCTGGAGGGGGCTACATTGTCTGTAGTGGTTGACTGGTGTAATCCTCCTAACAGGGACAAAGGGCACCACCTTCACTACTTCAGCCACCTTTGAAGTGGCATTAGCCCCCTGAGGAGAACCATAGGCTACCCCTTATCCTGCTTTCCTGGAAACCCAGCATCACAACTTCAGTTCTTTGCTTCTAAACTTGTGCTGCTGGGATTAAATCCAGGTTTCTGGAAGCTAACAGGATATGATAAGAATTAACTGTTCTCTTAAGTTTAGCCATAAACTAAACTTTCACTTAAAAATCTTCTTTATAAAAGTATTAATGGATAAGGGCCAAATAGTACAGACTTGCTTGTTTTTATTAGGGCTGAGACAATTAATTGTATAATTATATATATATTAATTAATTAATATTAATGTTCACAATTGCCACATAATTCTTAATGTATTCCATTTGGCTTTTTTAATATAACAATATACAAAAGTATGTAATTCATAGATAGGAATACCATTTGAAGCTCAGTTATACAGAATAGAGAAATTCTATAATAAATACAATTAAGATCTAAGATATTTGAATATAGTTTGATCCAGACTAGGGCTGAAACAATTAATCATAATTAATCGATTATTGAAATAATTGTCACCTAATCTAGTAATCGAATAAGCATTAACTGGAGTACAGAGACTCTAAAACGTGTATTTAGCTGACAGACAGACCCACCAGTAATTATACCAAAATTGTAACAAAAAAATTTTGCATTTCAGAAAAAAACATTTTTTTCTGTCAATATTCTCTATCCAGAACTCCTTGAGTGGAAAAGTTTTAGTTTCACTTGATTTAATTTGTAAAAAGCCTTCTTTAAAGAACCTTTTGCTATCCAATTATTCAATTCAATTCAGTTAATTTCTATAGCGCCGATTCACAACACATGTCATCTCAAGGCACTTTCCAGTTCCCCAGATCATACAGTCAAATTGATTCAAAGTTTTCTATCTAAGGAAAACCAGTTGATTGCGTCGACTTATTGTCTCAAATGCAATCCCTCATGCTTGTAGTGACAGTTGAGAGGAATCGATTCATCGAAAAAATAATCAACAGAATTCAATTTGCCAAGTAATCATTAGTTGCAGCCATAATCCAGACCATTAGGTGCATTTCCATCAGCTTTTTCTAACAGGCATGTGGAAGTATCGCATGAGAAGAACTTTTTACGTTCACTGAGGTGGTTTTTGATGGAAACAGTCTGATCGGCTTGTCTACATCCCAATCCTACCAAATCATATTATTGTCTTCAACCACACACAGTGTTTTGTATGTTGCCCCAAGAAATTGAATTTTGTTTTTATTTTACCATAGCACCTTCTCCCACATGTTTAATGCATGCAGAAATATCATTAGTTTTCATTATCTGTTAAACTAAGTGAGTGCAAGGCGTTTATAGACATATTCAGCAGAGCTGGGAAGAGAGAGGTAAGTTCAAGTACCTGGGCTTAAAAGCTGCCGATGACTTTGCAGATGTATTTACAAACTGGTGACAAATTGAAATAAATGAATAAATACTTAGAGAACCGTCAATGCAAATATTGCATCATTCTTCAAATCTTTTTGGTTTCTGTTGGAATTGTTTCTGTAAATTAAAAATTCTGACTCCTGATTAAATCTGATATTTCAAATAATAGGGGAGGGAATTTACAAGTTGGTTTATTGTTTATACTGTCGATTACAAAACATTAGCATGGAAAGTCAACTCTACTACTGGACAAATAAAGTGTGCTGTGGTCCCACTTGCAAGTCTGAAGGCTGGATGCTGCTGTGCGGGTTTCCTATGCTTGGGGGCAGCTGTTTATCAGCATAGCGAAGATGAATGTTTTTTATTGTAAGGGTTTTTTGTTTAAGCTGCTGAACCCCACCTAAGGCTTTTCCAATTGAAAGAGATATCTTGCTGTGGTAGATTTCAGAGTCAACTTGCTTTTTTTTTTTTTTTTACTGATGTATGATTTATATTATATACTGATGTATGTACTGATTTATGTAAAGCACTTTGAATTGCCCTGTTGCTGAAATGTGCTATACAAATAAAGCTGCCTTGCCTTGCCTTGCCTAGAGTACATGATCATATTTCTTTATAACTAAATGAGGCAAAGTAATAAGTAAAAAAAAAATATATATATATATATATAGATATATATGTTTTATAAGGTAAATAAAGGTATAAATAACTGTTTTAAAAAGCTAAAAAAAAAATATTTAGAATAAATGAAAAGGGTTTCATTGTTTGTTTTTTTCAAATAAAAAGTAAACATTTACCACAGCAGGAACACCTATCTAACATAGGGGGCAATTGTTCAATATACCGTATATAAAAACGTATTTATTTTCATTTCATGCTCATTTAACTTTAATGAATAAACAATATGATATTCTAGAAGATGTCACAGCTGAAAACTGGGTCAAAGTAGAAACCTTTTGTGCAGTCAGAGGATGAGACATTGAAATATTCACAGCTGCATCAGCTTCAACAAAACATTTTGATAATCATTTAAAATGCTGCGGTATTCCAGTTTTATTATGCTGTAGACTTTTATCCTGTCCGGGTCTCCACCGTCCCCCATGCATTAAGATCATCTGGTATAAATCCTCCAAACTAACCTACATACTGTACCTCAATCACTCTCTCTGCCTCCATCTTTTTTTTTCTCAGCCTCACAAACACAATCACACAGGGAACGAGGAAGTAAGGTTGCCATAGGAACGGCTGGTCAGAGTTTACCAGAGGGGAAACAAACAAAGTACTGTTCATGAGAGCAGGTTGTTCTGGGGAGAAGGAGCACTGATCCTCTCAGTGTGAGTGTGCCAGCGTGGGTGTTGTGTCAGGGGTAGTAATGGACTAGATTTGTCTGCGGAACCGGGCTTTCTGGATCTGGTCCTTTCTGTCTTTACTATCACAATCAGTCAGCTTCTTTCTAGACAATCCTCAAGGTTCTTTCCTGCTCAGTATTATTTGGTCTGCTACTTTAAACTTTTAAATGAAATGATTATGAGCCCATATGCTAACATAGTTGGAAATGTTGCATTTGTTTGAAATGGGAGGCTAGCGCTCTCACTGTTAGTGGAGTTAAAAATAAATCCTCCAACTGGCTTCTCTTACAGTACTTTACAGCTCACAGCGACTTCTGTGTCTGGAATATAGATCTTCTAATAGTTTCTGTCAACCTGCCTGAGTCTGAAGCTGTAGCAAATTTCCACATCCATTCATTCGCCGTGCATCTCTCAAACTGTCTTTTTAATGTATGTGAGCAAAATGCATTGAAACTCTTGAGCTGCATGGAAACCCATAAAGATGCCAGCCTGCCTTCCAGCTTCCAGTTTCACTGTTTGATGCCCATTTACTGCAGCATTCAGCTGTTTGACTATTTCTTCAGTATATTCTTTCTCTAATCTTACCAAACAAGTCCATTGGCATGGGGTAAAAACACCCCTAACCCCAAATCTCACAGCCCCCCTGCTCCTTCTGCCCTCTCTCTTTTTCCAAGGCTGAAAGATAGGCAGACGTACTGTTTTCTCTTTCTTCGCCTTTCACCCTTTCAAGCCTCCCTCCATCCATCCTGCCTGGACGGGTACAATGCAGGCGTTCAATCCTGCGGCAGGGAGAATGCAGCCCTGAACTAACAATATCACCAAGGCTGCCTGAATGCCACCGAGTCCCATTGTGCTCAGTCAGAGGGGAGTTAACACCCATGTCTGAGCCCAATGAATAGTATTATTGTGTCTGAGACATACACCGCACCCCAGGTCCCCATCCATGTTCCCCAAACTCAAATGGCCTCCACCCCTACCAAACTTGCTTCTCCTGTCCCAACAGTGTACCCCCCGCCATACGCCACAGCGCTCCCATACCCCCTCCGCCTACTACTTAACAGAAAGCCTCCCCGGCCCAGCGACTCCAAACCTCAGCACTTTACTTCTCTATTCCTCTGGCAGTTGGCCCACGGGTTCGAGTCTGTTTTCAAGGCATGCACAGGGGGTGGATCACAGGCCCGTCTCACTCCTCAGTTTGGTAGCAACAGTGGCCAGGATATTTTAGTGATTGTGCAGTTGGTGCTGCATGGTGGGGGTTGAATTTGGCCTTGGCCCTTTTTCTCTAGAGAAGCACAATGGGGCCATGAATCCTCAAAGAAATGCCCCCCCCTCCATCTGCTATTATCATAAGAAGAGGGTTGCTGGACCCGTTTGAATAACTCTAGATGATACAAAAGCTTAGATGTTTTCCTTTTTACATAGTTTCTATAGTGCAAAGCTAGGTTAGCCAAAACATTTCCATTCCATCACACTTATTGTGCCACAAACAAGAAAGTGGCTAGAAAATAATTTCCATTCAACTTTGAATGCGGTTTTTGGGCTTAATGATAAATGCAGCACCTTTAAAAATATATATTTATCTGTCTTTCTATCTATTTAACAAAAGAAATGATATATTTTTATATATAATAAAGGAATACATGCATACGTATGAATCTGCATTAAAGTTTTTGGCTGCATTGAGACACGATGTGGACAAAATCTTTCCCTTTTTAAGACAATATATAGCTTTTTGCATTGTGCTACAATAACATTTAAATACATCACCTTTAACGTATTTGATTGATGCAGTAGTGATTTTTATAATGGGCCCACTCTCACTATATTCTGCTATCTGCAGCACATTGACTGTAATGACTCGTAGTACGTTGGCTGGCAGTATGTGACTGCCTGACACACTTAACCCTTTGCAGTTTCCAACATCGAAGGTTAGCAGGTTCATATTTCCAGCTGAGAGAGAATGCCAAAAAAATCCTGAAGTTGAGATTAACTTGTTTCTTTCTTTGTCACTGTCTGTGCTTGTCTGTGTACAGCTTGAGAAGAGGAAGAGGAGGAGGAGGCAGTGGAGGAGGAAAAGAGACACAGAGTGGGTGGAAGAATGGAAGGACAGAGGGATGGAAGCAGTTTGAGGAGGTGTTTGGAAGCGGCTGAACCCAGAGCAGGTGAACGTAGCTGTGGATTGCCATGGGCTTTCTGTCGACATCCTCTTGTGGGCCTAGTTGCTCTGCACCGGGATCCCGAAGAAACCAGCAGGAGCCAGCCAAAAGCTGCAGCGAAGTGGGCAGGCTAGGCCAGGCAAGCCAGAGAGGGGCAGGTGAACCGGGTGAGCCGAGCGCTTGTTCCCGTCGGCTAGGAGCTTGCTCTGTAGAGTGGAGCAGCGTGGAGCAGCAAAAATCAATACAGAGGAGAGAGGCAAGCAGAGGTTGCCCAACACTGCCTGCAGGCCTCAGAGCCAAGGGACCAACCACCACCTCTACTCCAAGCTCCTTTCTCCAGCTCTCCTTCTATCTCTCTGCTGGAGACCCAGCACCCGCAAGGGCCAGGGCCCTCACCCCGCAGCTGCCCTAATCTCAGTCTGTTTGGCAGAATATGCACATGTGTATGAAGAAAACAGAAAGAGGCAGAAATCTATTCTTGCCTTTGGTTTAAATGGACATTTTCCAGCTCATCTTTGTTAAACTTTACGAAAGACACAGGGAAATGGTTGAAGGATGGGTTTTTACGTCCTGATGCTTTACCTTCCTGCTCCCATGCTGCTCTTAGTCATTCCACATTCACCTTTTCTTAATGAGCACGCTACATGGGAAGTTACGGCTCAGTGCTGTTTCCAAGCACGTATAGCGCACAGTATTCCTAAGATCTCCTGAGCCCGGATGAAAGGACAATTTGAAGTTTTTTCCTCTCATCTACTGTATCAGGCAGAAGCTGTCTTTTCACCTTAGATTTTCTTACCTGCACAACTGCAGCTCCCATCAGAGGATATGGCAGTGCAGTATTGATCGGAGAGGTGGAAGAGAGAAAGGCGGATCTTTTCCTCACTGTTTGTGTGGCTGAAAGGGGGGATACCTGAAGTACACTTTCATGCTGTGCTGCTAGGATTCAGTGTCAGCACAGGTGAATGACTGCGAATTAAACCAAACTTAAAGTAAAAAGGGACCCCTGGTTTGACAGACACCTTCCTCCTGTGCAAATACAACCATTTGAAGCTCGATTCTTAGTCACCATAAGAAAAATGACAGGAGAGAAACATTCTGCACATGTTACCTGGAAGAAGAAGCATAAGATTTTATGTTTTTCATGATCTGGATTGATGCTCCTGGGCAAAATGACAGTTTCCCATAAATTACAGAATTAACCTTCAGTTTCACCACTTTTGGTAAGTATGAGTTAAATTATCACTTTTATAGCAGTATTGTACACAGGGTGGATTTTTTTGTCCTAAAAAGTCTGATAATAAAATGCTCCTGGTCTGAATAGGTATGAAAAAAAAGAAAACTGTGTTTGGAATCAAGTTTTTATGACTTAAATCCTTATTTAATTTACTTTAGAAATAACATATTTTGACAAAACATTTTGGATTTTTTAAAAATCCAAAATATTTTTCCAAAAAAGTTAAAAACAATCCGCTGGACTTTGACTCCAAGTTTGAAGACGTTTTTCTTCCCATCCAGGAAGCTTTTTTAAATTCAAATGTTTCAAGATTTTGTTTCATTTCAGAAAAAAAAATGTTTTAAAAAGCATGAAGTTATCCTATTGGTATTCTTAGCTGTAAGACTCTATAACAGACCACTTATCCTTAAGAAGGTTTTTACCTGTGTGCTTGCTGCAACCTTGATTTAAAGGTTGGTGCAGTTATCTTGGATTTTTGAATATCTGTAAAAACAGGTCATCCAGTTCATAGTTTTAAGGAAAGTTCCAGCTTTGGTCAATGAAAGGTATTCAACTATTCAGTCCAGTTAAAAATAAACAGAGATCAGTTGATTTCACTTTATTTTACTTTGCAAAGTAAAAAGAGAGCAAGACATCAGCAGCCCTCACAGCATGATGTTTCTGCTCTGCTCTGAACTTGACAGCATTTGTCTCTCCCTAATTAAAACCCTGCAGAAAGGCTCTGAAGGTCTCCATTAGCTGTAACTTTTCCTCTGGGGGAGTTCTGGACAAAAATACAGACAGTTCTTTCTAAAATTCACATTGTTTATATGTGTTTTTACAATATTGGTAGAATTACTGCTCTAAGTAGGTCGCTCTGTCAGCTAAAGGCATGTTTTACTGAATTAGTTGAACGTTAATTCAATAATCGATTAATCACAATTATCCGATTAATTGTTCCAGCCCTAATCTCCACATATCATTACCGGAAAAAACACAGACGGTTGGAAAAAACACATAATGTAGTTAAATAATCCCTAATAAACTGTCTAGTTTGTTATGGGAACTATTATTCTCCTCTCACTCAGATATGTTGTGGCCTTGCAGCTCTGAGGCCTGAATAAATTAAACTCTTCACTATATGTAAAATGGAATTAATAGATCGAATTTTTTCCCACCTCACATGTTAGGTGATATGCTGTCTGGTATTAGAGACAGAAAAGCCTTTATACTTCTCAAACAAATAGAATGAAGGCATTACCTGTATTTAGAATTGGGTTGTTATGTCCAAGTGGCAAAAAAAAGAATATTGTGAAATGTGCCTTTTACCACTGCTGAATTTAAAGCTAAGATTAATCTGCCTTTTTCCAGAAAAGCATGGATTTACTTGGAAATAAACAGCAACACTGTGAAAAAAAATGTCCATCTGCTACCTGAGTGTATTATTATGCTTTTAAAGTGAAAGCAGACTCCTTGTGCTGTAGCTGATCTCCTCAGTGAAATCTGGACTGTGATCGTGTGCCCCACAGCCTGTCGGAGAACCTTGTACCAGAGAGGATATGAAAGCTTCATTTCCCCGCCTTCTGCCAATCTCCTGGCACGCAGATAGAGCCTGGCGCCTTTCTAAGCCTCAGCCTGGCAGCGGCCCATGCTTACAAAATGGCCGATTTCTTGTCTGCCAGCTGTCTCCCTGAGCCAAGATGGCGCTTGGTCGGCTTTCTAATGCCCGTTGTTTACCATCTGCCCCGTGGTTGTTAACCGCTATGCAAATATCTTGTAATTGCTTTTACATGTGCAAGATACTTAACCCCTCCCACTCGGCTGTAAATAATAGTGCAAGTGTAAAAAGGAATAAAAGAAAATGCAACCCCTGGGCGATTGCTGATTAAATACGCAGCGGGAACAATTAGCAAATGAATGTTGTTACTCGCTTTTTATTTTCCTTTAAGCTCGCCTTATTGTGTATGCAAATCACTGATGCTGCTTCATGGCTTTGAATGTTAGCTTGAAAAACACAGAGCAGCTCCTCGTCTCCATCTGAGCAACGCTCCCGTGTCTCCTCATTGTGCCATATGTGTCATGTGTGGTTGGCTGCATCACAAGGGTGCCCTGCCTCCTGTGACAGGCAAAGAGCCCACACTGTAAAGGAGAGGCAGAAGCAGAGGGTGAGGCATAACATAATGACCTCATTAGCATGCTCGGCACTCCTTGCTATAGGCCCTGGTGCTGCGCAGCATCGTGGGACCCACCGGTGAACGCCCTTCTCACAGCACTCAGCATGCAACATTGTGTTCTCTCCACACAATGCAGCACTTCATACAGGCTTTATTACGCCTTGTCAAAGCACGGGGGGATCAGCGGTATCCATACAGGAGAAGCAGGATACAGGCTGCATGGATGGAGCAGGGGATGTCTTGGTGCTTAATGGGTTTTAATGTGGCGTTAGATCCTCCGTAGCAGCTTTTGCGCTCTGACATGTGTGTGTTTATGTTTGTATGGGTGTCTCTGTGGCTTATAGTTAAGTGTATTTATGCAATTGTCTGTTTCATTGTTAGCTCCCGTGGAATTTCTGGCTTCTTTCACCTGTCACTGCTAATTAGTGCCAAGGGCTCATTTGGGGAATTGTCTATGTCCTGAATTCAGGCTATTCCTCCAAGCTAAAGACCTGCTGTTTGGCATCTGTTGTTTGCGTGAAGTAGGATAGCTTTGAATCTCACACAAAGAGGCTTAAAAACACTTATTTCTTTTTTTGTTTGCAGCTTTTAAATTTAAAACCATTTATTGACATATTTGTTGAGCTTGCTTTTCCTTTCTATTCCACTTGGCCGGCATTAGCGACTAAGTTGTAAAATTTGCAACTAAAAAAATAGAACATCAACATTTACTCAGTTGTTCTAAACTTGAACAGTCATTGTAAACAAAGAAATTAAGTCTAAACCCTTTAAATTTGAAATTTTACAGTTTTTCCTTCTGATTGGGTGTGTTAGGAATGATAATTACTTAGAATAATAATTTTGATTAAATAACGACACAGTATTTTCAGGTTTTTCAACACTTAAAGTAAGATGTGATTATTTACCATCCTTAGAAAACAGCTGAAGTAAAAACAGCTTATTAGGTACTAAACCATACCTAAGCAGAGTTGACTTTCAACCCCTGCTCCCCAAAATCTGCTAAAATTGATCCGCTTCCAAAAAGTGGAAATAAACTAGACTTAAATGATGCAGAAAAGGTCTTATTAAAAATGTATTATTTTTGCTTGTATTTCTATTCATTTCTAAACATGATTCAAACCCCTCTTTGATGTGACACAATTTCTAACCATTCAGTATACCACAATTAATTGGTTCCAGAATTACTTAGTTGTATTTAATTGAGGTAACACGTGAGGTAACATGTATGAAGCAAGTAAACTAATGTTCTTCAGTTCTTTATAAGGCCGCCTTGTGAGCTTACAAAGGTCTTTCAAATGAACTTAAGAATTTTAGGTTACTCTGCGATGCAAATGAAAATTGGTGCTCGCTAAGAATACTTCCTTTGATTTATTGGACCACTTTTGTCAGGGAATTAAATTTTAGTTCAATTCAGTTTATTTATATAGCATCAATTCACAACACATGTCATCTCAAGTCACTTTACAGTTCATACAGTCAAAGAGAACAAGCCGCATAGCAGGTAATTCTACATCTAAAGAAGTGAGTTGGTTGTTGCCAAAGTCCACACAGATGAAACCATAAGTTATCTTAATGACAGGCAGCCCTATCTTTACATGTTTGTTGCTAATTTAGGACAGGTTTCTAATTTTAGACACGTACGTATACGCTCCAGTTTGGGCTAGGAAGACACAGAAAAACAAGCTCCGGCTTCATAGTTGACTTCAGGCCAAGGTGCGTCTTCTACTGGGTGCTTTTTCTACAAGATAATAACCCAACGCCTACAGTTATTAACGCTTAACCAGCAGATGTTGGTAGTTGTGACTTGCTAACAAAATGCATATTTGATTTCTCATCAGATTGGTCAAGACGCTGATTTTTCTATGTGATCATATGTTATTTATAAGTTCATAACTTTCACACATAGCACTGTTTATTTTATTTAATGAAATGTAAAATGTGTGAAAAAATTAAATATAAGGTTAAAAAAAGGTAGTGCTGTATATTTTCATCAGAATCCATGTTGTTTCTGGTTTGAGTCAGTCCATGTCTTTCACTGTGTCCGCCGTAACTACAAATATGGCGCTGAGCGGCATAGCAAAAGGGCTCCACGGCGCCATCCACCAGAGTAGCGGTGCAGAGGTCGCCCATTTTCCCTAATTGATTTACATAAAAAAATATATATTTTTTTTTATTTCGATATTATGAACTGAAAGATTGATACTATATTGGACAGTCGAAAATCCCTATATATTGCCAAAGTGATTTTTCCCAAACCCCTAGTCTTATTGATTTTAACTTCAGTTCTTAAAATTGTGAAAGCTGGACGTAGCTTGTGCTAACATGCTAAATACCTAAGAATACCAAAGTCACTAACACAAACATTATAATACAGCATAAATGAACTCTCCTGTATATTTTATAGATTTTGTGACTATTTCTAATGTAAGGTGTGATAAAGATCAAACTATTTATACACAGAAACCCTAGAAGTATAGTGGATTATTCTATTTCTGCCTAAAAAGAAAACCCATGCTTCATTTCGTATTTCAAACCAGAATCCCTAATTTTATATAACATTTTCTTGTAAACTAGGCAGCAGATTTTCTTTATCAGCAGACATTTACCTGCCCACAAGTAGACTGCTCGCTCCTTTTATCGCCCTTTCTATCAGAAGCAGAGGTGTTTTAATAAAGCTTCTCAGTCTAATCAGCCCACACTGACACAGATTAATCAGAGGTTGATCCCAGCAGGTTGATGAAAAAGAAACCTGAAAAAGCTCCAGGTCCTATTCGCTGCTTTGCTCGAGTAAAGGGTTGTACAGAAGAAGGTGATGGATGGAATCAACACTCCATGGTTAACTGGTAAAATGGGGAAAAAAAATAGCAGGAATTTTGTACATTAAAAGTGAACTTATTTTACATCTAAGTCTAAAATTCCCTAACACATTTTATTACTCTGTGCAGCCATAGCTGCATTTCTGAGACAACATAGACAGTAAATAAAAGGAGACTACCTGTGCTTGTTGGTTAAAAGTATTAACTCAACATTATGTGAGTTTCAAAATTGCTGAAATGTTTCATCATACTGATTCTACTTTCTTTTTTTTTTAAGATACCAGAGAAAGTCAGCAGTTTTGTTTGGTTCCAGGAGTGACCCAATGTCAGTGAGCTGGTTAAAAGAACAAAGCTACACCTGCTCCTTTTTGGAAATATGTCCGGATGCTACAAATACAGACAATTATGAGGTTACATTTCAAAATTTTTACTTTTTTAACAGCTAAAACAGGTACGAGCACTAATAAAAAAAAAAACATCTGCACTAACTATGAGGCTAGTATTAGGCTTTTCCACGGCTGGCATCCTTAGAAGAGTAGATTAGTTAATACACTGGTCAAATAAAAATAAAGGGAACATATAAACAATACAATGTAACTAAAATCAAATTATACTTCTGTGAAATTAAACTGTTCACTTAGGAAGCATCACTGATTGACAATCAGTTCCACATGCTGTGCAAATGGAATGAAAAACAGGTAGAAATTATTGGTAATTAGCAAGACACAATCAACAAAGGAGTTGTTCTGCAAATGGCAACCACAGACCACTTCTCAGTATCTATGCTTTCTGGCTGATGCTTTGGTCACTTTTTGGTCACATTTATTTATATAGCGCTATTTATAACAAATGACATCTCAAGGCACTTTACAATTCCACCAGATCATACAGTCAAATTGATTCAAAGTTTTCTATCTAAGGAAAACAAGTTTCCATGATGGCACATCACTGTGAGCTGTGTCAAAAAGTTTTGCCTGTCAGCGTAGTGTCCAGATGCTGGAGGCCCTACCAGGAGACAAGCCAGTACACCAGAAGACATGGAGTAGCCCGTAGGATGGCAACAACCCACCAGCAGGACCAATACCTTTGCCTTTTTGCAAGGAGGAACAGGAGGAGCATTGCAAGAGCCCTGCAAAATGACCCCACCAGGCCACAAATGTGCATGTGTCTGCACAAATGGTTAGAAGCCAACTCCATGAGGATGGTATAAGGGCCCGGACATCCACAGATGGGGCTTGTGCTCACAGCCCAACACTGGGCAGATTAAAGCAGATTTACACTGAGCACATGTGACGAATGTCATAAAGTCTGGGCAAACCATGGAGAGCTTTCTGCTGACTGTAACATCCTTCAGCATGACCAGTTTGGCAGTAGATCAGTAATGGTGTGGGGTGACATTTTTGGAGCCCTCCATGTGCTTGTCAGAAATAGCATGACTCCCATTAGTTCCTCAGACCCCTGGTGTGGTTGGCCTGGGTTCCTCCGAATGCAGGACAATGCTAGACCTCGTGTGGCTGGAATGTGTCAACAGTTTCTGCAAGATGAAGGCACTAAAGCTATGGACTGGCCGCCCCATTCTCCAGACCTGAATCTGGTTTAACACATCTGGGACATCATGTCTCCATCCATTCACCAATGGCACTTTGCACCACAGACTTTCCTGGAGCTGGAGGATGCTTTAGTTTAGGTCTAGGAGGAGATCCTCAGGAGACTATCCACAAACTCATCAGGAGCATGCCCAGGTGTTGTAGGGAGGTCATACAGGCACCTTTGACCTGTTTTAAGGACATTACATCAAAGCAGGATCAGCCTGTAGGGTTTTTCCACTTTCAATTTGTGTGTGACTCCAAATCCAGGCCTCCATTGGTTAATAAATTGGTTTTCATGGATGATTTTTGTAAGATTTTGTTGTCAGCACATTCAACTTTGTACAGAATAAATTACTCAATGAGAATATCACATACATTAAGATGTAAGATGTGTTATTTGAGTGTCCCCTTTATTTTTTCGAGCAGTGTATATTTTTTTTCTAATATTCATATTTCATATGTTCTCTCTTCTTATTTTGTATCTTTATATCGTATTAGTATATGTATATAGTCGGTCTCGGCAGATGGCCGCTCCCACTGAGCCTGGTCCTGCTGGAAGTTTCTTTCTCTTAAAAAGGGGTTTTTCCTCTCCACTGTCGCTACAATCATGCTTAGTATGAGGGATTACCTTTGACTCAATGAGTCGATGCAATCAACTGTTTTTCCTTAGATAGAAAACTTTGAATCAATTCGACTGGATGATCTCATTGAATTATAAAGTGGCTTGAATATAACGTGTGTTGTGAATTGGCGCTATAAAAATAAACTAAACTAAACTATTAAAAACCACAATAACAAAAGATAGATTTCCTAATTCTTTTCTTGATTTAGATTAAATTTTCATAACTTTAAAAACTAAAATACTAAACTGGTTTTGAAGCAATAGAAAAAAGCAAAGGCAATAAAAGCAACTTCAGCCTATAATTTGGATTGAAATAATGTTAATACATTAAATTATGAGAATTTTTGCACTGGGTTATCGGTTTGGAAAATCTCTTAAATGCCAGAAACCACCAGATACATGCTGCATGAACACAGGCTCACACACATGCACTATTCATTCACACTTACAACGAGAAAGCCACCCCCAAACATTGTGCCCTGCTGAAAGCTTTTACACTAATGACAGTGGCAATATGTGTGCTACAGTCGCAGCTTTTCATAATTCAATACACAGAACACACACAGGACGAACACACCTTGAAATAGGTGGACGCATGTCAGGACATTGATTGTACAGTAATAAAGGGGCTGGAACTCGTAAAAGTCTATTTTTCATTTTTGCTGATTCAAATACTTCTGATTTACTTTTGAATTGGAATTATATCTAATTTACGTAACTCATACCTTTGGTTATATTTATAACATAGTATTGCTTCTTGATTTTTACAACAGCTAACTTCATTCATTAGAACATGATTTCCACAAACACTTAAACTAAAAGTCCTCAATGGCAGGAGGAAAACATCGGTACTACTGGGGCACAAAAAGTGAAGGTTTTCTTAGGTTTTATAAAACCAAGAATATTAAAGCATATTTTCACAGATCAACTTGGGTGCTGGGTGTTCATTTGTGAGCTTTATTGTCATCCAGTCCACTGCAGCTTTTCTCATTCTGTCTGGCCCTTTGCTTTTTATTTGCTTAGGTATTGATTGAGTGTGGTGCACCCTCTGAAGTAATAGTTGCTGAAAGCATTTACAGCCATCACTCAATTCATCCTGGGCTGTTTCGCACATCTTTCTTCCCTCTGGTGAGGCCGAGGGTTGGGTCTGGTTTAGTACCAGAATCACACAGTCAGATTTGCATGTAAAAAAAAAAACACTTTTGCATTGATTGTTTTCATTTTACTGCATATCCCTGGCAGATTTACATTTAACATAGCTTTACATTACCGAGGAATTTGTTTCTGACAGACAATTGAACAGGCATCCCTCAAAAAATTAAAGAAAAGCAAATAGCAGTTTAAATTTTGTAACAAAAACTGGTCTATTTTAATCTTCATAACTTGTACAAACGATTTATAAAATCTACAGTATAATGAATCACTGTTATTGGCATTACAGCAATTAAACCCTGAATGCTTCCTCTGGTATTTTCGCAATTAACTTTATCGATGAGTCTTTCAGGTTGGAAAGCTTCCTTTCCATTACCCTAATCTTTAATCTGTTTTGTAACGGGCAGTGTTTCTAATCTGTGAAGGTCGTCAGTTGGTTGTTGGTAGGTTGGTTGATCGGTTTGTTGATTGTTAGTTTGTCAGTTGGTTGGTTGGCTGTTGGTTAGGTAGTTGGTGGTTGGTCGGTCGGTGGGTTGGTCAGTTGGTTGGTTGTTGGTTGGTTTGTCCGTTGGTTGTGTGTTGGTCCGTTGGTTGGTTGATTTGCCGTTGGTCGGTTGGGCAGTCGGTTGGTTCATTGATTCATTGATAAACCCCTTCTCTTAACTCTTACTTTAATTTCCCCCTTTCGTGTGGAACAGGGTTGGTTGCCAACGCAGATTTGGTCTGACCCTGCTCTTCAGTCTAATCCTCCTCACCTCTATGCCAAAATTTTAGGCTTTATTTTTGGACGATAGGATTTTTGTTTGGAAATCCATTTAGAGAAAGAGGGTGAAATGTATTATGGCCTGTTAGCACCAACATGATGCATAGTAGACCGAAACTATTTCATTTCACTGCTGCTTGAACATATTCTTTAGGTGAAACTACCCATCTTAGAAAGTAATTCCTGAATCAAGTGTTGCTGCTGTGCTTTCCTCGTAGCTGCAACACTGAGCCCCCAAGTCTGATTATAGACTCAGGGAAAAACAGTCAGGCATTTATCCAAGTCACTGATTATGTCATTTCAACAGGCTGCAAACACTCAGATGGGCTAGACAGCTTAGAGGGGGGAGAATTATGGAGCTGGAGTGGAATGGAGGCTGTATGAAAAGGAAATGAAAATGGAGTAGTGCCTTATGTGTGATTAAACTGCCTGCTCGCCAAGCAAAAGGCCACGCTGTTGTGCGACACAGGCCCAAGACTTGGTCGTAATGAAAATGTGAAGGTGGTGGGGTTCGAACCCCCCGCTGAATGACGTGTATGAGCTTCACGCTGACATTGTTGCACGTACATTATATAGCACGCCTGTGTGCTCAGGCTGAATAGATTATTGGGGCCATGGAAAGAGACTGGCAGATGGAAGCTGAGGCATAAACCAGAAAGGAACATTACTGTGTTAAGATAAGCAAAAAGCCTCCCAAACCTAAATGAAAAGAAAAAAATAGGATTTTATTTTAAACCACCCAGAATGGTGTTTTTCTCAGAAAATGGTGGATAATACTTTGGTGGCCACATAAATATTAAGTCCAGCCATTCAAATGAAGAGACAGCACCTCAGTGATGAAGCGTGGGAACGAGGTCTACGATGAGGGGGGAGCTGTGATTAGTTCACGACTAGACACCCCAGCTGCACCGACTTCCATTCAGGAGTAGGGTAAGAAGGACCTCAAGGGTCAAGGTTAGAGTGGGTGGGGGGAAGGGGGTCATTCTGGCAGCATAGAGAAGTGTGCAGTGTTTGCTTATTTTATAAGCTGCTTCTTATTGCCTCGCTCCGGGGATGAGTGGAGTGGGGCGCTAGCGGAGAACCTGATGCCCCTCAGTGAGCCTTTAACCAGTCTCAGTCGGTCCTTAGCCAAATCATCCTAGAAATCAGTCCCTTCAGCCCAGTCAAGCCCATGGTCAAACACCTCCCACCCCCCAACCAAATACTGTCAAACCAAGTCAGACACGTTGACAGCCCCTCCTGTCTGTCTCAGTCTGCTGCCTTCTGTAATTTAACATGTCGGCTCAGGGTTCATCGGCTGCACGCCTCCATCAGACGTCTAGCCCTTTCATTACATGCACCAATTTTGAATGGATCTGCAGCTGAAAAACAAATCTATTCATAATCATTTATAGATAACAACCATAGTAAGGGGATATAATGTGTTAGTGGAAAAAGTGATAAAATTTATCATATTAAGCAAATATGAAAAGAATATATTTCTGTGCAAAAATGCAAAGGTAATCATCCTAACAGCAGCTCAGCGTTTAAAGATTTGAGATTCATTTTGTGGTACTGTTTCTTCCTGCAGCAGCTTTCAACATGTCGTTCAAAGAGGGCAGCGATATCTGAACAACCTTCTCAGCTCCCCTCACTATCCTCTGCAGGGTCCTCCATTTAGAGATGCACTACAAATACATACTGGCAAATGCAGCTGTGTAAAATGTTATAGGGCTGATATTTTCTCAATTTCCTCAGAAAGCGCAGTTTTCCAGGCTACATCACTTTTCCTATGGTTTTTGTATCGCCTCAGTCTGAAGATAAGCAAAACTGTTTGTTTTTTTTAACAAATCTGTAAATGTGCCCTGCACAGATGCTAGCAGGCCATGCTGACAGTAACCCTCTCCAGTGTAGATGATGTAACAAAGTAAATAAGACCAAAATTAGCAATTATTAGTGATGGTTTAAGCTTTGCAACACCAGGAAAGTTTTACCTTTTCAAAAAAAAATGTATTTTTGTGATCCTTTTTTTTCAACCTCTGTCCTTCACATAATGTCAAATTATCTGAATTAAGGTATCAATATGTTTTAAGGGGAATACTCGCGGGCAATGTAGTTTTAGTTGGTTTAAGCTAACTGTGCTAATCACACCACTTTAAAACATCTACTACGATTTGCTGTTTTATTTCCATATTAGTATCATATTATAAACAGTAACTTATGCCTCATAGTGGGAGAGGTGGTAAAATGTATTTTTAATGCTATTTTGATCTGCTTCTGTGCTAGAGGTGTGTAACAAAATATAGAAATATCTTGTCAAATTTTTATTATAACCAGAGGGCAGCATTCTACTGCAGGCATCTCCAGCATATCATTTCTCTACTGTAAGTTAGTGATGCTGAGGGCTTAGGCGGTGACCTCTGACCAACCTGTTTTGTTGATATTAGGGTTATATAAATTTAACTGATCTTAATTTACCGTTTCACCACTGATGGGGCTTCCAGGTGCTGCTTTTCCTAAGTGCTGCAGATGTATGACGTTTTCTGGATAAACTCAGCTGTTGACTTCATAGCTGGTGATCCAATTATCCAACAACTGAATCTGAGAGTTGACTCTCACCACACCTGTTGGGTTTACAAGTTCCTAGCCGTTTAAGAGAAGGAAAGCATGACTTGAGGGAAAAAGAGGAGAACTGAGGACGGAAATGCAGAGGGGCTCAGGCAGCGAGCTTCTACACGCAGCAGTCGCCTGCTTTCATTCTTCACCATGGACTTATGCTTCATTAGAGCGTCTGAAAGAAAGACCCTTTTTCCCTCATCACCTCAATAGACCAGTCTCCCCTCTCTTGGACAGCCTGGAGGGGTCCCCCCTACAAAAACCCACCTCCCTCGTCCAAGCTTTCCTACGCATTTCTGGCCCCTTCTTCTAATCGTCTCAACTCACCCTGAAATCAAGCTTAGTAACAGCAGTTCTGTGAGCCCCTCTGGTCCAAATAAAAAAAATCCCTAACCCTCCTGCTTCCTCCACCATCACCGCTGCCGCCCCCTCCTCCTATCATCCGCCGATCCCCACAGGCTCCCCTTCTCTGCTCATTCACTCACCTTGGTCAGATACACCACCCACCCACTGCTTAAATCCCTATCAGCATGTCAAGTAAATGTCTGCCCAGCTGGGGTTGACACACATGCACACCCACACACTTACACACACATGTTCAAATATAAATGCACTACACACACAATCTTTTGCTTGCTTCTGGGGTTTAGCCTTCCTCCCTGCTGACCCTTTTCACCCCTGCTTTGCTCTCTTTCCCTTCTTGCTGCCTCTCCTTCCCCCTCCTGGTCTCCTCAGGCAAAGATCTGACAGGATGGTTTGGTTAGCTGACTATATCTGCAAGAGGTTTATAACAGAGCTCCTTCCTGTTTTGCTTTTTAAAATGATAGGGACTATTTGTAAAAAAAAAAATAAAAAAAAACTCCACTCCAAGCCAACTCAGTTTTACATTCACTTTATTGATTTCAAGCTTTCTTTTACATTTTTGTCGGAGATAGAATCACACGAAGTTGTGAATAATAGGATAAAATTCAAACAAAGTGATATTCTTTTTATATTCATACAGGTTATTCAAAAAAAGAAAAGCAGATAAAATAGTATTTTCAATTTGCTACAAATAATAATGTAGAAGACGTAGCAATGCGAAAGCAGGTTCTTCGGTCAGATGTAAGTGTTCTTTAAAGCCCTCATCCAAATACTAGAAAAGTGAAATTGCACATGACCCTGAACGCCCCATCCTCATGGTGGCACATGATGCTAGAAGCATTCTGCTGTGAGAATGTTGCTCTTCAGCTAAGAAAGACGACAAGGAAAACCTCCCTGACTCTGTAGAGGATGTTCACCTTGCAGCTGGACAACAACACTGATCAAACACCCAAAGCAATCATGCAAGCAGAGATCAGAGGTAACTGACTTGTTCCAAAAGAATGATTCAAGTCCATACCTAAGAATAGAAAAGTCGATGTTCTCCAACGTATCTGACTGAGCTTTAGGTATTTTTAGAAACATTATAGACAAACGTTAATGCTGTAGATGTTGGTGGAAAAACACCCTGATAATTTAACCGCTCTAAATTCAACAAAACATCGTTCTGCTAAAAGGTATTCATGAGGTCTTAATCTCACACACACCCAAGCTTTCACATTTTTATTTGTAAAAATTATTAAAAGGCACCAATCATTTGCCTTCCATGTTATAGATATGGGCTATTTTCTATTGGTCTGTCGCATGAACACCTGATTAAATACCTTACATTGTGTTGTTATGATATGACAAAAAATGAAAAAGCTCTAGTGCTTTTAAAAGTTTTAAAAATGTAAATAAAAGTATATTAAAAAACATTATTTCAGGTCTTTATAGTAAAACAATTTGCATTACCTTTACAGGAAAAATATATTTAACAATTTCTATATTCAAACAGTGTTTAGAAATGTCAAAAGGTTCAATTACTATGACCATTTCCACAGTTTATTGTAATATAGGTCTGTAAGGTCTCAGAATAAGAATTGGATTTTTTTACAGTTGCTCAGTAAAATAGGAATAATTAATTACCAATTTTTCCAGTATTCCCTTTTTTCATTACAAATCTTAAGGAACCTTTACTAACATCTTCTTAAGATCAATGGAAATATTTAAAGCTAAGAAATATTTTCATAACTGGGAGAAATTGTTTTGGTTTTAACCTTATGCTGCAAGGCTCATCATTTTATTCTGGATGTGCTCACAGTTTCCATGCTTTACTTTTTTTTTTTTTATTCCAGGCTTACGGAAGGACAGCTGTGAGGGAGCTTCCTGCAAAGTAGATAAAACACACAGGCTCTCCTGATTCTTTTGAAGCAAACGTGATGGTTTCTCCACTCCCCCTCAGCTGCACCCTTCCTACACCCGTTCCTTTAATTACCTTTAGGACAGTGACGAGCTCAAAGCCTTCTCAGCATCGCCTTTGTCAACATGCCACAATCTTTCTGTAAATGTATTCAGATGTTTCTTTGCCCCATAAACCATAATCGCTGTGTGGATGTAGCAGCTGTATGTGCTTTTTTAATTGGAGAGAGAAAGCATATAGTGAGGCAAACCCCTTCCAATGCGCCTGACCCTATTAAAGCCTTTGTCTAACAAATGTGCATTATATCGGCTTCAGTCGCAGGGACTCCTTTGTCGGTTTGCTTTTTCATCAGGCACATGGTAGACAGCATGAGGACAGCGAGAATGGGGTCCTTGCTGCGTGTGCATGGCGAGAGGGAAAGGGAGGGGAGGCATGCATGCACATTTTCATCTTATTGGGTGCTCCTCACTGCAGCCCGACACTGCACATATTAAGATATGCTGTCAGTGCATTCTTATGATACTTTCTGCACAGGGGCATGGGAATCTGAACTATTCTGCTCTGGTTTCTCTCTCATATTGTGAACTTCTCTCAAGTTTATTAAATTCATTCACTGTTATTCAAAAGGCCCTGGGAGACTCACTGAGTCTCCTGCATAGGTTTTCCAGACAGGAATGTGTTTGTCACACACTCTTACTCGCTTATGCTTGCAACAAAGCTATAGTTTCACCTGCAGGATGACGGTGGTCCTTTGGGTGAAGGTATGTGCTGAGGGTGTCAGAGGACACCGAGACTAAGAGCAGTTTATCAATGACCTGGTTGTGCTGAACTCAGCAGCAGGTACAATTCAGTCTCCTCTATCAGAGATCCTTCAAGGTTTTGGTCGAACCACATTCAGATATGTTTTTATGCAACTAAAAACAACACATGCCCTTTGGAGTGTTTCACGTTTTGTTCAGTTACATCTATGAAGCTCAATGTATTTCATTTATATTTAATGTAAAAAACCAACACAAAAGAGCTTATGTGAAGTGGAGGAAAAAAGGCAACCATTGCTATAGTTTGGCTTAGGAATATCATCTCCTCTGGTGGTGGCTGCATCATGCTGTGGCAGAGACAGGGACACTAGTCTTTGTTGATGGACGAACTTAATAGATGTAGATTTATTGAAAGTAAAGATGAGTATATAATGGCAACACGACAACATAAACCAAGTGGAGTAATGGTGTCTGTAGTTAATAAAGCTTTGTGAAATATTGCATAAAAGAGATCCTGAAACTATACAAAAAATGTTTTGAATTTCAAAGGTTCTGCTCAGTTAAATGAAATTTTTCACCACCACCGCAAATATTTTCTTAAAAGGTGCATTTTCTCTCGAATTGAGGAGGAAATTAGACAATTTACATTTAAATAAGAAAAAAATTGTATATGATCTAATTATCCTATTTTAAGAGTAAAAATACTCATTCCAACGGCAGCTCATCTTATTTACCTGCTCAAATTAGGGAAATATACACTTAATTCAAGAATTTTCTTATTTATTTCTAGATCGTTTTTGCAGTATAGGTATGAACACTGGAAAAAATCAAAATCTAAAATAATAAATAAAATAAGTGCATTTGTTCTTGGATTGAGAATGTAAAAGAGACGTTTTGCCAATGGAACAAGACAATTTACACTTAAAATAAGAAAACACAGTTGCATTGTCTTATTTCAAGTGCATATTATCTAGTTATATTATTTTAAGAGTAAAAACACTAATTCCCTTGGCAAACCATCTCATTTACCTACTCAAATTAAGGGTAAATACACTTTACCAATTTAGTAAATTTTTTACTTACTACTATATCGTTTTTCCAGTGAAGAGCACCAAAAGGCTTTAGGTTGTAGACCCTCAGCCTGAATCCATCTTAGAATCTGGATTAGATTCAAACTCAGCAAGGCCTTTGGAAACCTGACCTGCAAGACCTGCTGCTGTAATGGCAAAACAAGGCTTTACAAAGTATGTAGACTTAGGGGAATTCAGGCTGTACTTAACAGAATAAAACTAACCTTTCACTCCATATTAATGTGTGAGTTTTTAGTTTGTTTAGACAAAATGCAAAACAGGATTTAAGAATAAATCAAACCATTTCTTTTCCCTTTTCTTTGCACTTTTTTCCTACATGCTCCTTCTGTCACAAGAAAACCAGGCCCTGCAGTTTGCTTAGCTGAGTCCATAAAGAGGTGTTTTAAAAAAGCCATGTTAACACACCAACAAAGCTTTGAAAGCGCCCCCCCTCTGTGAAAGGGAGTTTCCCATAGGGATGCGGCGTGGCGCTCCACCGAGGGCCTCCGCCTGGCCCCTCATTCAACTCTGCACACAGTCACGGTCGCTTATGGTAGGAGAAAGACGGGAAAAAAAATCACACAATTGAGCACAGGTCTGATCCAATGACATGTTTTTTTAATGAGGTGGCTCTATGTCTTTGTTTGGGCACCAAACTCAAGTCCAGACCCGAGGAAGTGCTGCTGAATAAGATGCTGGTCCACGGCCAGGCACCACAAAAAGCACAAAGAGCTCAGTGTCCAGCAGCCCAGTGAATGGCTCTTTGCTTCAAACCACTCTTTAAAGAAACATGAACAGCATCCAGGCTGATTCTTTAATTAGTGACGGAAAAGGACACTTTCAGGAAGTTGTCGTGTTGCGTGTTGAAGGAGAACCCTTAAATCTCCTTTTTCTCAGGTTGATACAGAGAACAGTACTTTTTCTCTTTTATTTTCACCAGGTCTGCATTGCCACTGGCAGAAAAATGCCCTATCATGCATCACACGTATAGGTGCACATGTCAGACGGTGTGTGTACATCTGAAGGCGCTTTGTATGTTTCAGTGGCAAGGACTGTCATTAAACTGTCTGCCTGCATCACTGGACTCAACCGTCATCCTGTTCGCTCCACTTCGCTCTTGGCCCACATACACACACCCACACACATGTTGTGTCACACTATCCTCGTGGGGCCCTTCCATTGACTTCCATTCATTTCCCACTCATTTCTATGGCCTAGCTGTGACCCTTGCCCTGCACCTAACCATTGCAGACACATACCTAACTCTAATCCTAACCTAAACTCATTCGCACCTTAGTTCTAGACCTTACCCCCACCCCAAGAACAGAACTTCTCCTTGTGGGGACCAGTCGTTGGTCCCCACAAGTACCTATAAGTCCCCAAAATGTAGTCCTTGGAAATTGCCCCTGCCAAGTAACAAAGACATGGCCACAATTACACACATTTTCAGTTGGTAATTCCTCAACTCCAACTGATACACGATCTTTATGGTTGATGTTGGCTTTATATACACTGTAATTGTTGCCTCTTGCAAAACTTTCCTTATTTTACACAATCTGTTCCTAAAGTCGAAATCAGTTCAAAGGATTTATACTTGTTTTTTAATGGTTTTAGGAGAAAAATACATTTTATCAGTACATTTCTCATTAAGGTAAAAATACTGATTGTCCTTGAAGGTCTTTTTACTTTTCGTCTAATCACAAATGCATCCAGACGTTATTTGTTAGCACCTGTTGTTGATTTAATAAGAAATACAGCTGTTTTGTGAAGGCCTTAGAGGATCATTAGACTGACATGTTATAGACTGTGAACCTTAATTCATACCGTCCACTCAAAGCGTTTTTATCCTATTGCCTCGTGATATTCTGTCATCAACTCCACTACTTTTGCATGGGAGCTAAATTTACTGAGAAGCTTCAGGAAGAGAATTGTCGCTAAAAGACAACCAAGTGTAGTTTGCTGTACAGCAAACATGTACTGGAGCTTAACAATGTTGCTTCTCTTGCTATTAAGTATGTGGTGGAAATAAACCAATGTCCATTACCTCCAACACATGACCCCCACTGTGAAACTCAGCAGTGGCAGCACAATGCTGCGGAAACAGTTTCCAGTGGACGGAAAACGCAGGGATCATGGAGAAAAACTGATTTAAAGGCTTCTGATTAAAACTGAAGGCAAGGTTTGCCTTTCAACTAACTCTATTGGTGAAGGTTGAATAGTTTCAAAGTGTAAGAAAATATTAAAGGGTAGGGGTCAAAGTTCAGAATCAAATAAAACTGAAGAGTTAAAATTGGATGCAGGTTCCTTTCATCCCAACCAAAATATTATTGGTTGAACCTGGTGAAGAATGGAGATGCTCCCTAAAGGCTTCCGACAGTAATTACAAGTTCTATGAAATATTCACATAGGTGGGGACTGGATGAAAATACACCACATTCTATTGGGTTTTCTCTGAAAAGTGAAAACTCGAGCGTTCAATTAATCAAAGAGGGCAAATCTTTCAACACGCCATAAAAAGGGAAATTTACAAAATTATATTAAAGAATTTTGGTAAGAATTGCACCACCGTTTGCAGCCAGGCGTGCCTTTATGTTTATGCCCATTCTTGGTCCGCTCCAAAGGTTCTATGATAAACAGAATCAGCATCCAGAGAAACAGCTATACTGCCCTGTGGATCTCATATGTATCCAGAATGAGGAAGTCGACTGGAGTGAGGGGGGCTAGAGCCTTTTCGTTCACCTCCCTGCCTTTCCTCCCACCCCTTCTTTGCCTTGTTAAACACGGCCGTCCCAAACCTTAATTCAACGTCAGACGAACGGCTTCGGCTGAATCGGGCTGAGAGAGGAGACTCTCAAACCCCCACCCCCCAGTTTTCTGGCCTATTCACGGGCTCCTAGACACACAGCATAAATTAGCCTTGTCTCCCCGGAGTCTCGTCAGGCCGGCCCACGGGTCTGCCATCTTTCCGGGCTGCTGTCACCTCCAGTTTTTCTCCACCACCTTCAAACTGTATCCCAAACCACGGCTGCTCCCTCTGCTGCTTCTGCTTTTCTCAGTCTTTCACTTCTGTCTCTTTTTCTTTCCTTCATCTCCCAGTCCGCCCCACCCCACCACCCCCCCACCCATCATTTCAAGCTTCTTTCAGTATCCGACGGAGCCCTCTCCCTTTTTCAGGCAGGATATTGTTTACATCTGTCTCCGTAATCACTAGCAGAGCCTCTCTAGGCCTCACAGATGTTGCAATAATACCGGAGGATTAGCAGGCTTAACACTCTGGCTTATTTAGCCCGTTTTCACAATGGCTGTAGCCTCTGATTCTGACCTTTCTTTCTCTTGTGGCATTCAGCTGAGATCTCTTTGATTTGCAATTTTTTTTTTCTGTTTTACAGACATCAGGTCCACTAATGTTGTTGTTTTCTTCCTAATCCATGCATCGTTAGATAAAAATTTTGGATAAGGTTAAGAGATAAATATTTTGTATAATATACTGTTGCATCGAGTGTTGCAGAAAATACCTAAACCAGCTGCCGCTTAATGTTAGCTTGGTTGTTCTTGGCGTCGTTTAACCTACTTGGTCTCCTCCAATCCTCCTGCTAACTCAGCCTAGAAAGATAATTAGACGCTCCCCTCAGACTCAGCACCTCTTCTGGTCCATCTGAGTCATGCCGCACAATCGAGTCCTGCTTTATGACCAGGCAAATCTGGCATCTTTGTGTGTGTGTGTGTGTGTGTAGGAAGAGGAGGGGTTAGGGTCAATGTATTTTTGTCTGGGTCCTAATCCCATAGGTGATATTAGTCTGGCAGACCATTGAACCAGCCATCCCTCCCCAAAAGCACCCACTTTCTGCATGTGCATGTTTGTGCTTGCAGGCAATGGGGGTCAGTCAGGGAGCCCAGACAGTCTCTGCTGTGACCTTTAACCCTGGCTGTCTGCTAGCTCAGGGGTCTTGCACGGCATTGATACAGACAACTGATAGATGCACAAACAGACGCACATGCTGTAAACATTAACGGTAACGTCTGTCTGGGCGGACGGCATAGGAGCAGAAATGATGCAGCCTCATATTTTTTAAAGAATGTATGAATATAATTTCTAGATTATCTAATTAATATATTTTTTTCCTCTATGTTTTATGTGTTCACAGATGGCATCGTGAGAATTAATCAGGAGTCGCCCCAACATTGGCTTTAAACAAGAAAGCAAACTTGCTTCCTAAAGCTGGTTCCTTTGACCACGTTCACCTTTGACCAGTTTAGAAAATCCAGCTTTTTTCCTCAGGCTAACAGGTAACACACAGCTGTTTTGAAAGGTAAGTTTTAAAGTGGAAATTGTTCCAAAGTGGAAAACAGATTTTGCTATCAGGTTCATTAGCATTTGTTTTCCAGATTTGTGTGTGATTTCCGGTACAGAAATAGTTCATTAAGATGCTGCTAAATATAAGATATGCTTTTCATTTTGTTTTTTTAAAGAACGGCATTTACAGATACACCGCCCTCCACACTTGCCTCTCCTTACCTCCTCATTTCCCTCTCCTTACCTCCTCATTTCCCCCTCCTTATCCCCCCGACCTTGTTTGTTACTTCTCCATTTTCCTCTTAAAGGAAAATGTTGCACGGAGTAGTTGCATGCAACGATTGAAAAAATCGCAGTGTCGCCCTGATTTAGGGATTTCCTGCCTCACTTTGCATGTTTTTGTTTTTCTCATTAAGATGAACAAATGACGATGATCTATAGAACCCCAACACTCACCTCACATTTTAACATGTTTCTTCAAAAAAATTAACTCCTTAGTTTTGTTTTGAGAAGTGTGAAGAATGTTGCTGAATTTTGTATAAAAAAAAAGCAAAATAACTGTTTTTATTAAATTCAATGTACATATTTTTCTTGAATTAAAGATTGGGTTTATTTGAGGGGGTTTAAACATTAGATTATGCTACTGATAAAAAACAAACTTTGATGGAGGAGCCTAGTTGTAGAGGGTGCTGTATTTTTTTGTAGAGTTTATAGTTAACTCCTTATTATTGTCAAAATATATGAAATAAAATATTCTGAAAATTTGAAATAAAGGTGAAACAAATGTGAAATCAAAAACTGCCTCATTTGATTTTTTTCCTTCCCTATGTTTGAACTGGGTGATATTTTTTATCTAAATGTTTCAACTAGACAGGATGAGTTTGATTGTTTTATGTTGATTATCTTAAATAATTTGACAGAAAATAGAAATCCTTTAACCTTACTTTTCTGGATGTATATGAGGATTAATGTCATTGAGATGAAACACGATGGAAATGCATGTTCTTTCATATATTCTTCCCATCTTTGGCCATGTGCTCTAGTTACAGAAGTTGGGTTGTTAAACTGGGTTTAAGAGGAAACTGAACAAATATACACTTTAATTTACACACATACGCAGGTTCTAGTTTTTTGTGAGGGGTCAGGCCTCTCCTGCCCACACAAACAGCCAAAGGAGGCGATGCCCCAGTGCTCCCAGTGTGCTCTATTGCTCTGGCTGAAATGGGCTCATCCAGCCCTCTCCTTGGTGCTCAAACCAGGCCTTCCCCCTGACTGGTTTTGACCTGAAATCTTAGGACTGGGCGAACTGTAGCCTCCATGGTCAGGTCGGCATAAAAAGCGGACCTGTATGTGTGCACCACGGCCCCTGAAAGAAAGCAGATTATCCCTTTCTGTGTGTCCAGTCACCAGTGCAGTATTGACCACGGCGGGCCACCCAGGGAGCCTCCAGCCAGCCGTGAGATGGCCTGATATACATGCTTACTGGCCGTGCCAGATTCCCCCACTCTCACAGGAGCGAAGCCCTTAGCTGGACGCTGCTTAACATTGCAGTGACCAGCCTCACACACTCTGCTGTGAGCCCACACACACCTCGCTCCCCCTGTACAGTAACAGACATCGCAATCAGGTGGTTTTCTGTGTCCTGTGAGGCGAGGCGGAGGTCACAGCGAAGGTGGAAAACCTCTTTAATGGTGGGAATGATACCATAACACCTATAGATAGAGTTACGGATCATGTCACATAAAGCCTGTATACAGTGTCCAAGCCTGGCAGCAGGGTCCCCCCCCGCCCCCAACGCCCCTGTCCTCATGGCACATGTGAAGACAAGCGGATAAAAGCAGCCTTTGTTGGAAGGTCATTTTTTAAAACGCAGATCTTTTATTTTCTCGTTGAAATACCATAAAAATAAGAGGTTTTAAATCGTAAAACTTTGAAACATGAAGGCGGACTTATCCCATTAAAATGCAGTCAGTCTAAAGGCTCATCATTATTTACGAACAGCCAGCCACAGTTCATTTCTGCTAAATCCACCAGTTGTGTTATTGACCTGAATAAACTCTGGAAGGCCTGCTAATTGTCCTGTAATCGCTGAGCTGTTTGTTTGTAAAGGGGTGGGGGGGGGCTATAATTACATCCTGGGCCGTTAGCAACACAAAGGCCTCTAACAGCAGGACCAACAAAGCTCACTGGTTTAAAAATAATAAGAAGAGCATTCTGTCCTGCATGCAGGGACAAATGGGCCACCATCGGTCCAATAACTCAATCACTACATGATTTATTGTGTGAATATTATCTACATAAATATTCCAATACCATGATGCCATATGTATTTAAAAGAAACAATTAGTTATTCATTGAATAACAATTGATTTATGAATATAGCACATTTAAAATTTAGCTTGTGGTCTGTAATGCTGCCACTGTAAATAGGCTATAATATCTGATTGTTCAATAAAACCACTCAGGTCCTCTTCAGACCTATAATTTTAACTAACTACGCTCTGTAATACCCCTTTGTCACTGGCTGAAAAACCAGATTAAACATGGACATAGTCGGCTTTTAGTGGCAGTGGGAACAGCTCACTGAAGCCTCTTCCTACTGAGATAGCGGGTTAAGCCATGTTTCTCAAACATGGGTCGACTCGCTACCACCCGTCCCAGCAGGTTAAAATTGCCTCGACTCTGATCGGCATGCAGTGGGAACACCAGTTGACCCGCTAAATTTCCTGATACCACTGAATGCTCTAGTGAGAGGAATTCAGACAGATAATAGAGCGAAACAATAAAGCACTCTGACTGACATTGTTTACTTTCCTGATTTCTGTCACATGGTGACATCATCAACTTTAACCTGGTGTGATGGTGTCACCAGACACACAGCTTTGGGGGGACAGACACCATGCTGCTGCCGGCGGGGGGGATAGACCAGCTTTTTATGCCAGTAGGAAGTAAGCAAGGTGCTGATTGTTAGCGGGTCAACCCATGTTTGATAAAACACACGTTCCCGCTGACATTAGCGGGTTGCTAATGTCAGCGGGAAAGAGGTTTAAAATTCAAAAGCACAGCCAGTGGATTTTTATGTGATTAGGACTGAACCAAGAAATAATTATTTAAAAAGTGGAAGAACAATACATCATCAGTATTTCTATTATGACAAGCAACACTCTAATGAATGTTATTGTTTGATTTTAGGCTCTTTTGTTCTTCCATATTTCTACTTTTTCTCTAATGCTTTATATACACGGTGCAGCTTAAGGCCTCAGCGGTGCACCTAGTAGCAGCAATGCTTCACAGTAAAATGGTTGCTAGTGTGGCTTCTCTCCAGGTTTTCTAACTTTCCCTGAAATGCAATAAGACAATTATGTTTCTTAATAGTATTTAAGAAAAGTGTTTTTCTGCATGATTGTTTGTCTCCTTGTTGCCTTGTGACGGGCTGGTACTGGTACTGCTGGAGACAGGCAGCAGCATCCCCGCCCATCGACCCTGCTATAAGGAGCAGGTTTGGACTGTCGATGGATCGTTCAGCCAAAGATTGTTCTGAATTGTTCCTTTTGGGCCTTTTTTTAATGTTTTGATGTTAATGTCATGTAACTCTGTGTGCTGCTGCTCTCATCATAGATTATTAATCTCAGTGGGAGTTCTTTGGTGAAATGGTGATATTAATTAAAAGAGTTAGAAAGAGCTCAGTAACAGTTAACATTTCTCAATATTAAAATAAAAGAAACTAAGCATGGATTCTCAAAATTTTATTGTCTTTGCTTGATTATCATCTTTTTACAGAAGATTAACAGCCAATTACTTTTTAAGTAGCAGACAATATTTGTTGAATAACTGTTAAAGCACTCTGCATTATATTTCCAGCTATTATAGAAAAATGAAGAGGACTCTATGTGCTTGGATCAGAATAATGATATATTATTTGATTGTATTAGGATGAACATGGATTGATTTGAGTTAAATTTAAAATAATTTCGATTTCTTATACCCGGGGGGAAAAAAGTGGTATAAAAATATTTTTGTGTGTCTGTGTTAAATAATAAATAAACTGCTTCAGATGGTACTGAATGTGTTTTTATTTATCCTTGCTAGTTGGCAAGTTGTCCTGGTCATTTCTTCAATGATGAAGGAAGCATCTTAATAGATATGGGTGTAAAAATACAAAATGCCCCAATTTGATTATGATTCCTCATCTAGGGCTGCAACTAACAATTATTTTGTAATCGATTAATCTGTCAGTAATTTTTTTTAGATTAATCTATTACACTGCAAAAAATTTCAATCTTAATAAGTAAATTTTTCTTAAAAATCAGTGCATTTTTTCTTGAATTGAGGAGGTAAGTGAGACACTTTGCCAATGGAACATGACAATTTACATTTGAAATAAGAATAAACAATTGCATTTTCTTATTTCAAGTGAATTTTATCTAATTATCTTATTTTAAGAGTAAAAATACTCATTCCATTGGCAAATCCTCTTACCTACTCAAATTAAGGGTAAATACACTTCATTTAAGAAATATTTACTTATTTCTAGATTGTTTTTGCAGTGTAATAATCAGAAAAAGGTTCCTAAAACAATACTTTTTACAAATTCAAATCAGGTGAAGCTAAAACTTTTCCATTCGAGTAGTTCTGGATAGAGCATAATAACGGACGAAAAAGATTTTTGATCTTAAATACAAATATGTTTATATATTGTTTTTTACAATTTTGGGATAAATGCTGAACAAAGTGGGTCGCTCTGTCAGCTAAAGGCACGTTTTAGAATCTCTACCCTTCAGTTAACGATTAATCGATTACCAAATTAGGTGAAGATTATTTTAGTAATCGATTAATTGTTTCAGCCCTACAGTCATCCTATCGGTTATATAACGCGGTCCACCACTGTATAAAAAAAGATGCTTTGTCATTTAAAATATTATCAAAAATGAATCATCATTCTTTTGTTTTTGATGCACATTTCAGGAGGGCAGCCTAAATCTTTATTATGCCTTAATAAAGCTATTCTGTGCTGATTCTCCACGGGGCCAGGTTTCTGGACGATTATTGATAATGATATCATGGTCATTAAAGTAGGTTTTGATTCTTAGTTGAGCTGAAACATGTAGGTTTGCATTTGGATAAAGTAGAGGGACACAAAAAGTGTTTCCTAGCAGATGGCTGTCCTGATTTTGAAATCATTTATTGACTTTAGAAACTTGCAAATGGACCTAAAGCATTTTAAATAATGTCCTGCTGCACCCCTCCTCCAAACTCTAAGAACCTCAACTGCTGCTAAACTCTCCAGAGAAGATGGTTCACTCACATTTGTATCAAAACAAATCAACATTTCTAAAATGATCTCCAAATGAAATGCAAAATACATTTTTTTTCTGAAAAGTTGACTTTGGAAAGTTTGCAAACTTCCAAAGTTCCACCTAAGAAGCAGAGAGTGGCAGTTCTCACAGACAGTTTGTGTGTTTTGGTCTTAGTAGCTCAGACACAGTTGAATCAAAATTCCCGAACAAACTTTGCGTTTTATGTCCCTTTAATTCCTTATTTCCTTGAACTTTTTTAAAATTCACAACAATTATATTAATATCTATTGAATTTCAAATTCAAAGTTTCCAATAAACAAAATGTTGGATTTTAATAAGCTGCAATCTTAGATTATCGTTTATAAATATGTATCGCTGTGTAATTAATCTGTACAGTCATATTCACTGATTGTAATTTTATTTTAGAGTAACTCATTTCAAACAAAACAGAATCTAACTTAATTTTAACCCTTAATTTCTAGTGATTATGATAATTTTCTTCTAACAGCTAAAACATTTAAAATAGAAATATTAAATCAGAAGATTTTAATACAAAATGAAAGTTTGTATAATACCTGCTTAAAAGAGATTTTTAAGCTTCAGAAAGAGGCTTATTTAAACAGCATCATTTAGGTTTCAAAGAACTACAATATATCACTGCGATAAAAAACATTTTTAACACTCCTAGCTACAGCTTGTTATAAAAAAAAACTGATCTAAATTTGTGCCTTCCGAGAAAAAATTCTTACATATATATAAAAAAAAAAACTATTTAAAATCTTAAACATACTTTAAATAACTTGTAATCACCAATGCAGAAGAACTCAAATGAATGTTTCCTTCATGTGTCTCACTGCAGAGAGAAATCAGGGATGCTGCATCCTATGCTGAATGGCTCTGTGTGAGCATGCTTCTCTGGGTGAGGCCTCAGAGGAAGAAGCTGGGGGGCTAATGTGAGATGTGTGTGTGTAGGTGGGGGTGGGGGGGGGCTGCATTAAGAAGTCCGAGAACTTGGAGTCTAGTTTGTCATGCTAACTGCAGTGACGCCATTGAATGTGGACACAGGGAGCAGAAGGTTCACAGGACCTCGGCTATTCTTATGCAAAATCTTCTTCTTTGGCTGTCCACCCACCGCGCTCCCAGCCACCTTCCAGGGATGCTCCACTTATGGGAACAAACTAAGCGAGAGGAAAGTACACATGAAAACACATTTAGAGAGAATCAATCAAGTTTTGAGAACTATAGTGCTGTGTTGTACTGAAAAAGCTAAAAGATGAAAAGAGTTTAGGAAAAAGACAAAAACCCAGGAAATTTCCTCATAAAATGTAGAGCAGTTTCCATTGCCATCATTATTAACACCTCTATTCTGCACTAGATAAATTAATTGACCTCATTTATCGCTGGATTGATATGAAATAAAAACTGCATGTAAAAACACAAAAGTCTATGCCAACATCTGAATGAAATCTGCATTTTTCTCTGTCAGTAGGCAGATGCTGCTTGCTGTTCCTGCACAGAAGTAAGCTGCAAGGCAGTTGGTGTTAAATCCCTTTAAAATGCCAAGTGGTTAAAATGTCAACCTATACATTTACCCTCTTTTGGTGCAAAAAGACCACATTTGAATGAATGCAGTAAGCCCCCTCCCACAGGCTCGAGAATGTGAATAAAAAGGTATTAGGCAAATGCATACATTTCTGTGTTCGCATATGAATTATGTGCTCAAACGTATGCACTCTATAAGGAGTCTCCATCTGCATGGGTAAGGGTGAACCCCACCCCATGCACTTGGAGCTAGCATTTGATTGAGTGAAAGCCAGTGCAGCTTGAACACTCCCTCTAATGGAAGACAGGAGCCCAGCACCTCAGTAATGCACTGACCTCAGAGCTTTTACAACGCTGCCAGCCGATAAGTGGCAATATGCTGGATCTTATAAAATTAAGCAGACTGAGGAGGGGAGGAGCGAAGAGAGAGAGGGTCACCCTATGACGGTCCTACAGCACTTGTAAATATCACTATGTATTCAGGGAAAGGCTTTAGCCGGCGAGTTTACGGTCACAGAAGCACAATTAGGAATTTATTCACCCGTTTTGTGGCTTTTTTTTTAGAGGATTTTTACAGTGAAACGTTTACAGGCACCCTTTGTGTTTGATAAAACACTCTCTGAGGCATTTTAATACCCCTGAATTTATGATAAGCTTCCTCGGAGGCTGCTGCTTAGGAAGCTGATGCAGAGCAGACCTTCAGAGTGCATGGCAACCAGCCAGGTTGGCTTCTGCAGGGCGCCACAACTTGGAACCTTGTTTCATCCTGGACTGTTTACAACAAGTCAAACCAACCAAGAACCACTCTCTACATTTTAGAAAGGATTTGGAAAAACATCCTTTAAATTTGGATGCAGATGAGCTGCTGTAAAGCAGTTTACTTTTAAAGTAAAAGTATTTACAGTGAAAGTACTATTATCAACACTTCCTGCATGTATGAGCTGTGGATGAGGACCCCTCTGCTGCAAACAAAAAATGCATTTTTATCTGTTTTTAGGAATGTTGAATTGAAAGATCTTTAAATGAAGGCAAAGAGATCCAGGTAGAATCTCTGGGAAGTAGAAACTGCCCTCTTAAACACTCTGCCTTATTTCTAAAGCTTCCATAAACAATATAAACCTGCAGGTTTAGCCAGCCAACACGCTGCATATTACGCAGTCGTCTTATTTCAACTCAAGGCAGACTTTGATTCAGGGCCCAAAATCCCATTCACATTTTTATTAGATAAATAACTAAATGAACAAGCAGAAATGATTAAACTGGCATCAATTACATTATTAATGCTAATTATTAAATTGAAACAATAAATCTTTTCCTCTGGATGTTTA
>NW_015151464.1:72083-72868 GCF_000732505.1 Cyprinodon variegatus | reverse complement strand
TATATATATATATATATATATATATATATATATATATATATAATATATATAATATAATATATTGGCTGTTCCTCAACACAAATTATTAAAGCAGCTGCAGATTCATGAGAGCTGAATTTCATCCATTCAGGTCTCAGAGCTGCAAGGCTACAAGGTGTGTAGGTGAAAGGGTGTGAATATTCTATTATACCACTTTACTACCTGCTGAAAACCCCATTTAAAGCTGGCAACAATCGGCTTTTAGTGTCAGTATGAACATCTCACTGATGCGTGTCTACCTGGGTCAAATGCCTCGGCAAGCAACCCGACTTAAAATCGCCTCGGCTCTGATCGGCATGCTGTGGGAACACCAGAGCCGGGTGAACCTGCTAAATTATGTGCCACCGTTGAAAGCAACGTACAGATGTCAACAATCCAGTTGCTCCTGATCTAACAAGCCAAAAATCTGCTTACATTCAATAAACATGGAGCAGCTCTGGTGAGAGGGATTCAGACAGATTAAGAGCGAAGCAGTAAAGCACACTGACTACACCCTGGCTTCCTTACATGTTGCTCTCCATTGTTTACTTCCCTGATTTCAGTCGCACTGGTGACATCATTATCGCTAACCCCGCATGATGATGTCACCAGACATTCAGAGTGGGGGCAGAGGCCACCCAGCTGCCGTGAGGGGTTAGACCAGGGAAAGAGGCTTTAGGCAGTGTTTCTGATAAAAAAAAAATAATTCTCATAACAAGCTAGACTGTTTTGGGATTGCTTCATAACATTATATGTTATTTCTAAAC
>NW_015151464.1:59122-70696 GCF_000732505.1 Cyprinodon variegatus | reverse complement strand
GATAGATAGATAGATAGATAGATAGATAGAAATTAAGCTAAACGTGTTTCTTTGTTGTTATAACTCTGTGCTGGTTAGAGCTGCTCCACAGACATGTTTTAATAGATGATAAAAGAAATAAGTATCAAATAGCTGAACTCGGCAGACGGAAGGTCAAGTTCAGGCCATGTAAACCAGCTCGGTAATGGTGGAGGGAAGCTCACTGCTGCCACCTACTGACGGATAAATAGGGTCAGGAGAAATATTTCCAAAGTTTTTATTCTAGTATTTGTTTCAGGTTATAAAAAGGCTTTTCTACAAAAGCTGCATCTTTAGAGACGCATTAAAATTTCTAAATTATAACACAACGTAAAATAAGCATTTAAAACATAGTAACTGTTTTGGTAGCAACATACCTAAATAAATTGTACACAAAAGCATTTTAAAATCTACCTTTTTTTTTTTTTTTTTTTAGAAATGTAAGAACTGTTCCTCACTGAAGGGAATTATTTTTCTGTTGATATCTTTTTTTTAAATGTCATTTTCCCTCTTTTTGTTTGATCCAAACGTCCCCGCTGTTTACAATAATGGCATCAGTTTCTCTTGTCAAACGTCGCCCTCTAGTGGAAAAAAGACCGCATTGCTTAATGTTGTGAATAAACAGTTTATTGCACGGTCAACCTACTGTAAACATCTTTGGACATATTTCCTCTGTTAAATGTGACAAAAGTCTGACTTCTCCTCCAGAAACATCTAAATTATAACAAAAAAAAACAAAACAAACAAACAAAAAAGAGGGAGACCCCATTCAATGAAGGGCTGAGAAATCTGTAAACAATGAGCAAACTATCCTGCATTCAAATTAGTTGCTCATAATCACACATTTGTTTGTAATTTTGTTAATCATCACAGATTTAAATACAGATTAAGCATTAAAAACCTGGACGGTTGGAGAAATGACTTAAAACGTGCAGCAGAGCTGCTATATTAACAGAGTGATGATTGTTTTTTATCCTTTCAATGGAAAATAAAACCATAATAAATCGCTCTAGTTGCAAACAATCCCAAACATCCTTATAATCTTTGCCGTAGTAAAAGGGAAAATAAATTAAAATCAAATAATTTCTGGTTTAAAAAGAAATTAAGCACTAAGACGGTGTGTTTGTGGAAATGTAGGATTAACCAGAAGAGAAACAATGATAAAGCGCCATTTAACTCATCATTTTCCATGCTGCCCTTTGCTGTCTGTCATTCTAGCGGTGCATGTTTTCTCAGACATGTCACTTCAATGACAGCAAAATCATATTGTGTGCCCTTATGCAAAGTTAGTGATCACTTTGCATGAAGCCAAGTTGTGATGCAGCGTTTCTTGCAGAGCAGATCCCCGTCAGCTCTGACACGCTCTCTCAGGAAACAGGAGTGTGCTATGGGATGGCCATGCACCCAGCAGAACCTCGCCATGGCCATGAGGAGGCTCAGCTTCCTATCCTCTTCCCAACGTAATCTTCACTTTCCTTTGCCCCCTAGCAGACTCAGTGGATAGAGTAGCCCATCTGGTGCAGCTTCAGCAGCAGGTTGTGTGTGATGTCGAATGTGGTGAAGCTAATTCCCACCGCAACAGGCCCCTTCACCCAGTTCATGCTCAGGCCTTTGTACAGTCCTCTCCTGACGCCTTCCTGCTTCACGATCTCACGCATGGTCCCCATGATTGTGACGTAGGATGAGCCAATCACGCCCGCTGTCTGCATGCGCCGGCGAACCACGTCGAGTGGGTATGATGCCGACTGCCCAATCAGGCCTGCGCAGGCTCCAAACGCCAGGCGTTCATAAGGGTAAGGCTGACAGCGCTTCGTCTTTTCTACAGGAAGACAGGAAGCAGGCTGGTGATTGGCCACGATCTACACATCTTGCTTAAATCAACCGAAAAACAGAGAAAATATGCATACCTGCGTGGAGCTTTTTGAGCGTCTCATAGGTGAAAAATGTGATCCCTGCATATGGAATAACACCCAAGATGGTGGGGGTGAAACCTTTGTAAAGGGTCTTCACACCTTCCTCCTGGGAGATGCGTACAAAGACATGCATGATGTTACTGTACCTGTGGAAGAAAAAGTGAGAAAAAACATCTTTAGATTCAGTGTGGTATGAAAAATATGCAACTGATGCTGTGACCAGAAGATTGGTTTTAAACAGTGAGGAGGAGAGCTGTATGCCCGTGTCATAAGCTTTTATTCCCAATGTGATAGAGACATTATGATAAACACAGATCCTTTATTTATTATATTGAATAGAATAAAAACACTATTATTTAAATAACAAATTAAACTCATCCTGTTTCCTGTTTACACCAAAGTGCATTTTAAATAGTCAAACCTAACTGATATGTCATAGGAAAATGATGATCTGACCGATTCTTTTTATGTGATATTGCATGTTTACACAATTTGATTAGCTAAAGAGAAAGGCTATAACATGCAACTTGGTTGTGAATATAAATCAAAGTCTAAAAAATGGTTCCAGACTAAAACTTTAAGTTATAATGCAGAACTCCAATTATTTTTATTTAATTCCCACCAATCAGACCAAATACCCCCCTACCCCCCTTATTTCCAGGGATGATAAACAGTGAATTAGTTGATCATTTAAAGTGTGTGCTACGCCCCCTATGCTAGCTGATCCAAACATGGCAGAGCCTTACATTTCTTTGGCGGTGACGGCCATCCTGGCTCGGACCATGTCCAGAGGATAAGTCAGCATGGCGGCGGTGGTACCAGCCAGAGAGCCCGCCAGTAACCGTGGGAAAGGCGGCAGCGCTCTGAAACACCAGCAGTTAAACATTAACACCAGATACCCGTAAAATTAGCCATGTAAGGGGACGCTAAATGTTTATCATTTACTGCAGAGTCATGCTGACATGCCTAAAAAAAATGCATTTTGATGAAAACAAGTAATAAGATGTGAACTTTAAGCCTTTTACTCACTTGCCCTGGAAGCCATAGCGCCCCCCCAGCAGCTTCTTGTACTGTTCATGTGAACAGAACTGGATGGCAGCGTAGGGCATGACCCTCACCATGGTGGCAGAGTTCCCCCTCCACAGACTGACGAATCCATCCTTCATGTAGGTGCAGTAGATAACCCTGAAGGCCTCCTGCAGCAAATCATAGCATCCAGACGGTTAACTGCAAACCATGACTGACAATTCTGCAGTGAATTACAAGGATAGTAAAAGAAACAAGCAAACATGGTGTCACCAAGAGATTTACACAGAAAATAGATAATCTTGGATGCAGGAAAAAAATGTTATTTATGTTTTTAACAAAAAGAGTAAGGGATAATCTGATTGCCCAGATGTTTAAAGTTGTTAAGGAGTTGTAAATAAAATTAAACAGTATCCTTCTTTTCTTCTACCTCTGAAAAATGTGATACCTCGCTTTGTTTTGACATCAAATTCAACTGAATTCATTTAAATCATCTGGCTGGAAAGTTTCAATTACTATAACTACTTAGTCATAATAGTTATATGTAAATGTTTAGAGAGGTATCGGCTGCCTTTAATGAACTTTTAGTGATAATAAACTGATGACAGAGTCCTTAACTAGCAGTGCACTTGGTTCTTCTACAGTCAGCTGCCCAGCTTATCACTGCAGGTACAGATAAAGTGGTTCAAATCTCTGCTCTGCAGATAAGACAGATACAGAAACTCACCTTTGCAGAGAATCTCTTGGAGGACACTGTGAAAACAACAAGAGACCCAATTAACCAGAGCTGAGACTCACAATGCTGCATGTAGGCTAAACATCTACTAAGAGGATTAGTCAGGAACAGCTACAGCATAAACTCTGAAACAGAAACTAAACATTTGTTCAGTTCAACTCTGCAGCCAGGCTGCAAACAAGAGAGCACGTTAGCTCCTCTATATCTGGAGAGAAACCTTAAACCGTGAGCTTGTCTTGCCTTGAAAAATGATCTTGGTGCGATCCAGAGGTGCAATGACTGTTTTGGCCACAGCTCCGGCAAACGCTCCGCACACCAGGGAGTCCACAGGAGTCAGTCTGGGCCTCAGATCCTGTTTGGAGACATTTTCACAGATTAATGACGCCGTGAAACAATCTCATTAAACATCAGAATCAGAAAAAGTTACAATAGAAAATATATTAAAAGTGAAGGAAATTTTATTTTGTTCTTTATGCTGACTAAAAATGTAACCACGTGTATTTACAAAATACACGAGCAAAAAAAAAAAAAAAAAAAAAGGCAACAGCATTCACGTGGATTAGGAAACAAAGAACAAGATATGACGGCCTCACGTTTCTCAGAAAAGGACAGCCAATAAAAACTGACTGATAGCAGAAGTATTTTGGAATGATAAGGAAACACGTTTCTAACTAACAACAGGAAACAAACAAGTTTGGATAGTTTGCATTTTTCATTCCTATATTTCTGTAAACATTCCATAAAACAACACTATTGATTTATTCTATAATTTATTTATGTATTATGTTCTTTTAGTTTCTCCTGTTGTCTTGTCAGCCTAGGAAAACGATATGTAGGCCAAATGGAGACCAGGTGTTTCTCCTGCTTTATAATCAGTTTTATTTTATTAAAGCGACCATACACTGCATCTGGTGTCGGGATCAAAGAGAACACGTCGCAACAATTATGAAGACACAGAGTTAAAGGAGGAAAAAGGGTGCGGTGAATAAGAAACAACAACAGGAGCTTTGAGAACATTTCAACTCCTTTTTTACTTCATATGCTCCAATCAGACAAACTGTGGATGCCAGAGTCCTGCTGAGGATTAGCTGACACCTCGCTTCTATTTACAGCAGCACTACTTTCCTCAGATCGGATGTTTACAACTGCAGAGGCACTGGAAGTCACAATAACACCAACATGAAAGACAGGAGCGTAGAAGCTGCCACAAAGATAATCAGCTTTCATCTTCATTTCTCTATGACATAGTCAACTTTCCTGTTTAATGCTTCAGAGTAAAACTAATTAAGACTTGTGCCAATATCTCCACCTTTGTTTTTTTTGTGAGGAAACAATTCCTGCACACCTTTTAAATGCCATCCACACCCACATGTACTAATGTGTTGGGTCACGTTTTGACATGTTTTTGTTGCAAATTCCTGGTGAGTCAAACAGAGACACGCACAGGACTCACCTTAGATTGGCTGGACGGTGGGAGGGTCAGCACCGTGGTCTGGGCCACAGGCAGGCCGCCCTGGTGGTGGTCGTGAACGCGGTGGGCCATTGGTGCCCCCCCTTCTTAAATCCCTTCAAAGCTTGTCAAAAACGCTGCGCACCTTCAGGTCAGAAATCCAACAGCTGCAGGGAAACAGTCACACATATACAGGTAAACACTTAAAGCTGCTGGAATTAGAAAACATCCTCCTCGCTTTTTGCAGTTCCTCTACAAAACAAGAAGAGTACGTGCCTCCACTCACGCCCCTGTTCCTACATGAATGCTCTGCCTTGTAAACACTCGGCGTGTTGCATTACAGATACAGTCGATATTTGTCAACATAAACCAACATTTTTAAGATAATGCAAAAAGAACTAAAAATCACCCCGACTGTCGGAAAATAAAAGCATACAGTGTCTTAAAAAGGCTCATCTACACATAATAAACATCTGCTCAAAGAAAATAAGATAATAAACCGAGCTTCCTCCTCGTGCAGTGGAACATGTGTGGGTCATGAATGTGAGCATGAAGACTTACAGTGATCGCCTCGCAGCGCTCCGTGTTTATAAACAGCCTGTCGCTCTGCAGCTCCTCTCCTGATTGTTGCTACAAAGCTCGTCACTCTCTCTGTTTTTAAGTTACACGCGCAGCTTGATGTGTCCACACGTCTCCTTCGTCTTGTTTACGTCCCCGATGATGTTCTGCTGCAGATAAGTGTCAATAAAGTGTGATGTTTGTTTTTAAAGGACGTCAGTGTGGTACTGTTCTGCTGGGAGGTGCTCCCTCCACCCCTCCTCTCTCTTACTCTGTGCGCTGAAGATTATTCTGGATCCTCGAGCTCTCAGCAAACTGGGACACGGCGTATTTCACTATTTTGGACTACAATTCCCGAAGATGATAGCGTCACCGAGGTTAAATCTCGCGAGTTTATATGGGACATTGGGTTGCCATGTTTGTTTAACGTAATCAGCTTCCCCCCGTTTCTTTTAGTTAAGCGTGTTTTCGTTGTTATAAGTTATATGGTTTGATTCTAAGCATCGTCTCAGCTTTATTTCAAGGATATTTTAGGTCATTTTCTCCCCCTCACCCCCCCCCTAATCTTATAACTGTTATTTATTTTAACCTGTAATTTTTCCCTCTTATTTATATACCTTTATGTTTTGGCGCAACTGCGTGGGTTTGTCACTGTGTGTTTCAGGGGTCAATCTCTGTCGGTATTTAAATGAGATCAACACGCAATCATGAAAGGATAAAGCAGTTTAAACCAAAGTGCAAAGATTTTTATTTATATATATATTTTTTTTTATTTAATTTTTTTTAAATTCAGTGTGGAGAGTAGAGCACAATCAGTCATAGGTATTTCTTTATTTCAGGGTCCTATTGCATTACTGAGTTGGTGGGGGTTGTCAACCCACTGTTTTTGTATCATAAAACAGTCAAAAATTTGCCTTTGACATAATTAACATGCATTAACATGTGTGAGATAAATTTAGATGAAGTATTTTGTTCAACGTCTTAGTTGTTCAAACTGCTGCTTGTAAAATGTGTTTAGTAGTGTTTGTTGTTCCCAAACATTTCGCTGATAAACCCAGATGAACATTTATCCTCCTTTTACACATATAAAGCCTTAAATGGCCAAGCTCCATCTGATATCAGAGACCTGATTGTTCCTTATGTTCCTAACAGAGCACTTCACTCTCACTCTACAGGTTTACAAGTGGTTCCTAGTATTTCTAAAAGTAGAATGGGAGGCAGATCTTTTAGTTATCAGGCTCCTCTCCTGTGGAACCAACTACCAGCTTTAAGTCTGTGAGGCAGACACCCTGTCTACTTTTAAGGTTAGGCTTAAAACTTTCCTTTTTGATAAAGCTTATAGTTAGAGTGGCTCAGGTTATCCTGAGCTATCTCTATAGTTATGCTGCTATAGGTTTAGACTGCTGGAGGACATAGGGACCCCTTTTCATCATTCTGCTTGATTCTATCACTATTCTCCCATTCTTCAGTATTGGTTAGTTAAATCTCTTAATGCTCTCTACTTTTTCGCATCATAGTAGCTTCATCTGGTCTGTTCCTGTTTGACTGTGACTCCATCATGGAGAGAAATATCAGCTGTGCTGCTGCCATCAACACCTTGGTTTATAGATGTTGGAGCTTGGCCTATTTTTCAGTGTAGTCCTGTTTCTCTGACTGTGTCTAACTGAATGCTCTCGCTTTCATCCTCTGATATGGGAGCTCGGAGCTCGTCTGCCTGGCTGTGTGTTTCCAGGACGGGGCCGCCTGTGGATCTGCTTGACAGTTGCCTTCTGTATCTCTGCTTCTGTCTCCTTGAACCTCAGTCGGCCTCAGCAGATGGCCGCTCACACTGAGCCTGGTTCTGCTGGAGGTTTCTTCCTGTTAAAAGGAGTTTTCCTCTGCTCTGTCGCTACAAGCATGCTTGGTGTGACGGATTGCTTTTGGGTCAATGAGTTGATGCACTCAGCTGGTTTTCCTTATCTGTCTGAATACCCTCTGTAAAGTGCCTTTAGATTAAATGCGTTGTGAATTGGTGCTATATAAATAAACTCAACTGAAAATTGAAATTGAATTTATTGTGCATTTCACAACTTAATGTTATCTTTGATATTTGAATCATGTATCATATAAATAAATTAATATTACATTTGTTTATTTCATGGTACATTTATTTATTTTAGTCACATTTATGTCTTTCATGACATATTTTGGCTCTCTGTATACCGCAGGAAACACAATGGTTGTTAAAACCTTCTTGTGTCCCTCCACCTGTTGTCTCATCACCCCTACCCCCCCAGTTTGGGAACCCCTGGGATCAACTTAAAATCAACAGTAGCTGATTAATTTGTAAGCGACCATATCAGTAATCAGTAGATGATGGTAATCACTTTAAGCCTACACTCAAGATAGTGACTCACTTTTAGAATAGAATAGTAATACATTACTGAAAACAATGAAACACACGCTTCATAAATAAACAAGGCATACGAATCTAAAATAGCTAACAATAAAGAAAAATCAAACCTAATTGATGTTTTCTATGTTATTATCATTAGTAGTAAGATTAGTTTTAAACTAACGGAAAGAAAATAAAGTGAATGAGTCAATTTGCTAGGTTGAAGCCATCTGTTGCCTTCTGCTAAATGAGAACATGTAATAGAAATAAGAATTTTACAAAATAAGGTTTCTTTTTGAATTAAATAATTTATAATGGTTTGACTATTTTATAGTTATTAATCCCCACACACAAACAGTAGCCATTTACAAATCAAACATCTTGAAAAAATACGTAACCTTTAGACATTATTTTTCTTTGCCTGTAGGATCTGCAAAACCTGCACACCGAGAACATCATAAAGAGTTTCATAACGAACTGATTCTCAGTCAGTAAATGCACTAATGTGATTGGAAAGGACCGCTTGGAGGCAATATTTAATAAAATGCAATATTTTAGGCATTGTTGAATCAGAGGTGCTCACTCTATGTCAAGTAAAAGCACAAATACCTGTGTAAAAAAACAACTCTGTTCTATGTTTTACTTTGGAACAACAGTAAAATTAAATTTTTGCCCTAAATAATGCAAAATAACTTAAAAAAAAACTCTTCTTAAAAAGAACAGTTCTATGCACAGAAATTGATTAATTTTCCTCTTTTATTGACATGCTAGTGGAAAGAACATATAAAATACTAGTTTTGTTGTAAATCACAACGTAAGTCCCGAGTGAACAGCTTAATCCTTTTAGAGCTTCACTATTTACAACATTAAAGTTGCAGATAGCATCCAAATTGAAATATAATTTGTGAATATATGTGAATTTGTAATCTATTAAAGGGGGGATGAGTTGGGAATATCTTGTGTCTCAGGAACTCATCAATCAGGCCCCTGCTTAAAACCTTCTATGACTCTGTGGTGGCATCAGCCCTCCTCTACGCTGTCGTCTGCTGGACCCCAGGAAGCGCAGAGCAGGAAAGAAAGAGACTGAAAAAGCTGGTGAGAAAGGCTGCTTCTGTCCTAGGCTGCACTCTGGACAGGAGGAAGTGGCTGAGAGGAGGGTATTGTGTACAAGCTTACATCCACCATGGACAACACTTTTCACCCTCTGCACCAGACTGTAGAGGAGCTGAGCAGCTCCTTTACTGAAAGACTTTGTATGTTTGTTAAAAGGAGCGCTACCGCAGGTCATTTATTCCTGCTGCAACCAGACTATATAATGCAACAGAAGGATATATGTATAATGGTCAATTACTATTTAATACCCTGTGCAATAACTTGTTTCTTTATATTTGATACCCAGTGCAATAGCTATATATATAAATATCCATCTTTATAAATACCCATGTAAATACCATGTGCGATATAATCCTGCTATTAAATAAATAAATAAAAAAGTTGTTGTATGTGGACATACTGTTTATACTGTCTATATCCCATGCACCTTTTTCTTCCTTTAGACCTCTTCTTCTTCTTTTTTTTTTTATTTTTTCTGCTGTTGTGATGAGTACATTTCCCCACTGTAAGATCACTAAAGTAAATCAATCAGTCAGTCCTCTGCCAAGTTTCCCAGTCCTTGTCCTGTTTATCCATGTTGCCATCAGTGTTTTTCTATAAACAAACTGCTGTATTCTTGAATTTACCTCTAGTTTATTGTAGCTGTAACGTCATAATGTATCATTATCAATAGGTTTATATAGTTGTAAGAAAGTACCAAAAATATTTTTCTTATTTTTTCTTACTCAAATAAAGTACAGATACCGGAAAAAGCTGCTTTAAAAAGTGAATAAATGTAAATATTTATAAATATCTCTGTGTGGGTTAAAACTATACCCTCCAGTAATGTATTAGGCCAATGGGGTGGATTTTCATTATAGATCTAACTGATTAAAAGCCTGAAGATCGAGGATAGTACATCCTTGTTTCCCACATAAACGCTTGATTAGAAAAAAAACAAAAACAAGTTTATCCTAAACTATTCTAGATTTCTTTGGCTGGATGAAGCCGCTTCCGCCACGAGCTGCTCCGCTTGGCCCAACCTGGCAACCCGCGGCTCTGGCCGTAGCGCTGAAAAACTTGTTGTTGTCTGGTGAAAATGGCGTCAAACGTAGAGGCCCCGGAACGCTGGTATCTCGCCCTCCTTGGCTTTGCGGAACACTTCAGAACCTCCAGTCCACCTAAAATACGACTCTGCGTTCACTGTCTACAGGCTGTGTTTCAGTTCAAGCCTCCGCAAAGGATTGAGGCCCGGACGCATCTCCAGCTGGGCTCGGTTCTGTACCATCACACCAAGAACAGCGAGCTGGCCCGCAGCCACCTAGAGAAAGCGGTGAGGGGCGTTCGGTCTAGGAAAGAGCGGGGATGCGGCAGAGAAGCGGGCGGGGTGTAGGCCGCGGGCAGTGAAAACAACAAACGGCGGAAGCATTTAAAAAGCCGTTCATTCAGGAAGGTTACATTATTAAAGAGGTTCAAATAAAGTGTTTATTTTTTTTTGGTGAGAGACTTGAAGATGTTTTATATCCGGTTCAGCCTCTTTAAGGATTTGCTCTATATAAACTGCTTTTGAAATGTTCAGGTCTAAAATGTTAGCTAAACACACTTTGTCTGCTTTTGCAGTGGTTTATATCTCAACAACTTCCTCAATTCGAAGATGTCAAATTTGAAGCTGCGAGTATTTTATCGGAGCTCTTTTGCCAACAGGTAAGACAAATAACGACTTAATAACCTGATAACATGGTACATTAATGAGAGGGTCAGATGAAATTTTTACTTTCCAGGTTTTAACCAGCTCTTGTTTGAATGCGTTTAATGATTTTTGATGGTACATAGAGGGATTTTAAAATGTTAACTGCTTATATTTGTAATATATTTCCAGAATCTGGTGGACTCTGCTAAGCCCCTGCTTCGTAAAGCTATCCAGATTTCCCAGCAGACTCCATACTGGCACTGCAGGCTGCTGTTTCAGTTAGCGGTAGGTTTTCTGACTGCAGATGAATTGATTCCAGATTTTTGTCACTAATTTTCAGTCAGCAATTCTTTGCTTTTCCTTAACTTGGTGATCCTGTTCTGATTTGAAGTGTAGATGAAAGCAAAACATTGATTGTAGTGTTAATTCATGTATCCTTTTTAACTTAAAGTCATAGGGAAGTCATATTTAAATGTCAAATCATTCTGGCTTAAACATGTATATAAATGTACTCCTTATCAGGCTATATTGTACCAAAATTTAGAAAATTTCTATTTAAAAAAAAATATTTTTTTTTTAATGTTCTGCAGGCCAGTTAGTTATACATCAGCCTGATCACCTAAATTCATCCAATCATATATCAACGGTCATCTGTCAATCAAATTTTTTCAGTCATAGCATATCTTGATTCATATGTCACAGCTAATATACGCAACG
>NW_015151464.1:56034-58904 GCF_000732505.1 Cyprinodon variegatus | reverse complement strand
GAGACTCCTCCACGACCTCCGACACTAAACTCTCCTCCTCTTGCGTGTTTCCGCTGTCCATAGCGTTCCTTGACAGTGTCGTTTCTAAGTCACCAATTTAGTGCTACTTGGTCCCAATGGAATTTCCCATTGGGGACCTACTAGCACTAAGTTGCTAATTGGTTAGCAAGATGCTTCTGAGACACCAGCCACAACCAAACATGCTTACGAACCTTCCGCCACAACAACCCTGCCACCTTGATATCGACCAATCACTTTATTCACTCGTGTAAAGTCGTGCACCGCTCGTGAGAATTCGGAAATGCAATGGTTGGAACAGCCGCCTCCCTACGATTTTAAATCTATATATTGTGGGTGGTAGTTTAGTCTGTTACTATTAAATAAATAATAATGATAATATTAATGGATGCATGCCCCAGTTGCCTTAGCAACCACTGAGAACTCCAAGGTGAGATATTAACTTATCCTTTATTGGACCGCCATGAAGAAGATGCACATGGTATGTTTAGATTAATGCTGAGTTATGTTAGAACTGTAATTACAGTCATATGTTTATATTACAATTTCTTTAAAAGTATTTATGACTTTTTTAAGGCTGCACTTTAAAAAATGAAATTGTCTAGAGCCGTTTTAAACTAAATTTCTTTTTGTATACACTTGTATATACAAAAGGACTAAATAAATCTGTCCAAGTCTAATAACATTTTTTTTTAAATAAGCAAAACTAAATTTACTACAAAAGTTGTAAACTTTATTAAGAATTTCATTTTTACATGTATTTGTGTACTAGAACAGGTTTATTTTAAAGAAATGCTCCAAGATACCAAACTGTCTTTCTTTGCCTCATTCAAAATCTACAGTTATGCATTATGTTATGTTAAAAGTATGTATGTAAAGGAGCTCAGAGCAATGTCTTCTTTAGTTTCTATTCAATATTTACATTAGCACCAGAGGTAGCATTCAGCGTGTTACTCTGCATAAAGGCCAGAACACCCGGACTTTTTAATCTCTGATCCGATTTTATTTATTTTTTTATGTCCCACTGACTGAGTATAGAGAGGCTCCGTCTAGGAGCAGATCTTCGCAGATTATTTTCACTTCTGTCTCTGTGCTGTACACAAATGAAAACAATTTCTCACATTTGACTCGGACGGATTATGAATAGTTATAAAAAAATAAATAAACCAGTGGCACATTCTATAAAGAAAAGCCCCACTTAACAAGTCTTAGCAGCATCTCAGACCAGAACAGATAGAGAATGTTCATATATTAAAAACATAATGAGATCTACGTCTACAGAAAAGAAAAACACAGCTATAAACGCAGTGGGACAGTTTCTATGCTGACTGAGGCAGAGAGGTGATTCTCAAAGAGAGATCTGCTCACTTTATCCAAGTTTTTCTTTCTTTTTTAATAAAGTGGTGAGAAAGATACACTGCGCTTACCTGCTCTGTCTTTTTATTATTTCATTCATTCTTTTTGCACCAGTCTGTCCTGCTTACTATATACGGGATGTCAGACTCCAAAACTGACTCATTCCCCATGTGATTAACAGATTTTATTTTGTATTTTCCCACAAAGCGGATCTGTTTTCCTTTGTAACTGCTTCTCTCTTCCTGTCAGACCCATTAATTGCAGCTGAATTGCTGCATATTCGGACTAAACTACACCTGGAGTCTATCTCAGTCGGACCTACACAGCCCCCTGCATAAAATCGTGTTGGATGTGATCATCCCCGTTGACTTTCAATGAGTGCTAAACGCTACGACCTCGAGCAACGATTTTCTGTCGGATCGGACATAAAATCTGATTCGGTGTGTTCTGGCCTTAACTTAGATCAACAACAAAATAGTTTTGACTCAGTGTATTCATTTTTCTTTAGAAGCACGGCTGTGACCCCATAGAGAAGCCATATCTCTGATAGATGAAGAGGAGAGAAAAAATACATTTTTATCACTTGGAACTCACATTATTTTCTCACTACCTGAGTCAGCCATTCTTCAAACTATCCATCATCTTACAGAGTTCTGTTCCTTCGATAAAGGGGGGATTTCTGACCAAAAAAGAAAAGGAGAAATCATCTCCATTTAAAAATGCCCATCCTGATCAATGCCCCAGCTCCTCTCTGACAACCCGAGTACAGGACAGATAATGAGCTGCAAACAAGCAGCAAGAATAAAATCATGTTGTTCTTGTAGCTGTGGGAATTCAACTTTATTTTTATCTGAACTCATATCACTAATCGGAACCAGAAGAGTGAAAATGTCCGATTTCTCACTCCAGCTGAATATTCTGATGGAGAAATGTTTCTTTTGAGTTGAAGAACAGATTAGAAGGATAGCAGCTGTTTGTTTCCATTTGCTGCTGTCTGTATCTGGATGGTAACATTTTTTTCTCATCTCTCTTAGCAACTTCATACCCTGGAGAAGGACTTGGTGTCAGCATGTGACCTTTTGGGAGTTGGTGCCGAGTATGCCAGAGTTGTGGGTTCAGAATATACCAGGTAAAGCTCTCTGCCTGCTATAAGTTTAGCATGTTTAAACCTGCACCTAGTTGACAGGGTTGGAAAAAAAAAGACGGGATTATTACAGAGATTCCCAAAGCAAAATTACGATTTTCTAACTTGGATGACATGTAACGACACCCGTGGGGTCAGCTTCATTAATTTTTGGCTGTTTCACATTAGATTTTAATAGAGAAACTTTTTCCTGCCGTTTTCTGTAAAGAAACTGGAAAGAAAGGGTTTTTGGAAGAAAGTCCTGGTGGTAATGGGTCATATTTTGGAGAACTGGGATAGTTCCATTGAAAAGTCAACCCTCTGTATCCACCAGGGTACATGAGGAGAAATCTTCATGAGAATACACACAGTG
>NW_015151464.1:41889-53283 GCF_000732505.1 Cyprinodon variegatus | reverse complement strand
AGCAGCTTCCTGGAAATGGAGTGGAGTGAAAGTTATAAATACCCCCAGAAATGGACTTGAGTTAAGTAAAGATACTCAAAGTTCTAAAGTACAGTAATCAAGTAAATGTACTTTGTTACTTTCCACCACTGGTTACAGACAAATGTGCACAAAAACCCAGATCCTGCAAAGACAGAATAAGTGTTACTGATTGGCTCTGGGCTCTAAACATGGGGCTAAATGGAGCTAGATGTTCTTGTTTTGCAGTGGATATAAACTTCCAATAATAAAGAGAAAACAATAATTCCTTTGATTTTGATATTGGTAGCAGTTTATGTGAGTTTATTAAGATAATCTTAAATCATCGCAACAGATTCCATATAGTTTTCACATTTTAGCGCCCCATTTAACATCTACTGTTGATCAGCTTCTAGTGGGAAATATTAGGTGGTCAAGATTAGGATCTTCTGTGGGAGACTTAAAAGAAAACTGGGAAACTTTAGTTGGTAAAAGTCAGTTTTGGTTGACCTTTGGTTCTCCTCTAAGTGAACCTAAACCTCTCGGTTTCTCATCTGTGACAAACTTCTCTCACTAATTTTTATTCTCCAGGTCACGGTAATGCACTCCATGCAGGCGGGCTACCTGGAGAAAGCCCAGAAGTACACTGACAAGGCTCTGATGCAACTGGAGAAACTCAAAAGTGGGTTTAACGATAGACCATGGCTAGCTTTTAGCATATTGCTCTTTAAAGTGTTTAAAATGTGCTAAATAATGCTAATTCCATCCCTAATCTCCTTTGTCAGTGTTGGACTGCAGTGCCATCCTTTCTACCTTCCAAGTTATTCTGCTGGAGCACATCATCATGTGTCGACTGGTCACAGGCCACAAGGCCACGGCTTTACAGGAGGTACCTTGGTTTATCCTGTGCTCATCACTTTTTAGTTTGCATTTACATTTTTGCCATCATGAAAAGGTCATGTTGAACAATGAACTTGGAGTTAAATTAAAATGTCTACATAAGGAGCCAGACTTCTTGATGTAAAGAAATTTAAACTTTGACTTACTACCCGTCAAACTCGCTCACAGCATGCCCTGCTGTCACCCAAAGGGCCTCAAACTTCATCTCTTGTTTTAGCCCGATTTACACTGCGTCTGGTTCTCCTCAGCTGCTACTTTTGCACCAAGTAGCAGAGGTGGGAGATGTGGAGCCATCAAGGCTGAATCCAAAACCACTCCTCAACCACTAACCTTTAACCTTTACGCTGAAAAAAGCCTGCACTGATGCAGACTTTCTATTTAAGGTCTGAAAGGTTAATTCTACCCTATCCACTATGAGCTTTGGGACGGTCCTTAACATGGCGGACCCTCATCAGGAGCGTGCAAATGTACGGTTAGTGCTTAGGGGCTGTTTAGGATTCAGCCCTAGTCATCTCCATGTCATGTGTTTGTTCTGCCAGCCACTGAAGAGGGTGAGTCCAATCTGCAGAGTGAAATTATTGTGCTGGTTGGATTCACCCGGTTCAGTGGTTGGCAGAGCAAATACATGACATGGAGATGACTCGGGGACTCTACATCCCCCACCTCTGCTAAATACCAAGCAGTCAATGAGAACAAACAGCCTCTGCATGTGGAGCCATGTGGATGGACCCAGCAGTAAATATACAGATGTCACAATTCTTTAAAACTGCTAATTTTCCACTGCATCTGGGGTTTCGTAATATTTCATTATAGACTGCCAGATCATTTACTAAAAACTTAACTAGACTGTGTCTAGCAAAGTCTTTTTTTTTTTTTTCTAAAAAAGACATGTTTTGCATGTTGACCAAGGAAGTCCAAGCCTGCAGCAAAGCATGGCGGTGGCTCCATTATACTTTGGGGCTGTTATTCTGCAGCTGACCTGGAGCCTCGGTCAGAGCGGAGGCAGCTGTAAACGGTTTCAAGCGGGTCTTTTCCTCCAGGCCTGAGTCTGATCAGAACGCCGTGATCTGCTCTGCACAGGAAATGCTGTCATTTACCGACGGGTTTGGAGCTTTGATTAAAAGGAGAGAACAAGTATTGACCAGTGAAGATGTGGCACATTCTGTTCTAGTAAAAAAATTAAATCCAGCCATGTTTAGTCTTTTAAGAGATTTCACTTTATTTTGCAAACAGGTAAAGCTCACCTTATAGCAAATATGTTGTTAAATGTATATCTTGACCTTTTTTTTTTTTTTGCACATCTTCCTCTTTAGATTTCACAGGTGTGCCAGCTGTGCCAACAGTCCCCCAGATTATTCAACAACCACGCTGCTCAGCTACACACACTATTAGTGAGTATATTAAATCAAACCTTTCTTTACTTGTGCTTTTGTTACAGCTGCTAAACTTTAAAAGAAACTGGGAGGTCTCCTTGTGATACGGCAGTGGTACCAGCTTTCAAGCTGAGGGAAAACACGTTGACATTATTTAAAAATGAACAAGGTTTCAATGTTAAATTCAGAATGAAAGAGCAATTAGCAAAATCCCACAGAGTTGGATTACTCGGCCCCATTGGGCTGATTGGCACAAAGCTCTGTTTTACAGGTGTGTTACTCAATGCTGCTCTATAAAGTTCTACTTTCTGGGAAAAAGTGTTTTCTCCCAACTCCCACTCACCCTCAACAGGATTCTGGAGGGTGAATTGGAGTTTGCCAAACCAGTCTACATGTGTTTTGTGGATCTGGAGAAGGCATTGGACCGTGTCCCTCGCCGGGGGGGAGGGTTGTCCTGTGGGGGGTACTCCAGGAGTATGGAGTACCGGGCCCTTTAATAGGGATTCTTAGGTCTCTGTATAACCTGTGTCAGAGCCTGGTCCGCATTGCCCGCAGTAAGTCCTACTCGTTTCTGGTGAGGGTTGGACTCTGCCAAGGTTGCCCTTTGTCACCGATTCTGTTCATAACTTTAATGGAAAGAATTTCTAGACGCAGCCAAGGTGTTTAGGGGATCTGTCTTGGTGGCCTTCGGATTGCATCTCTGTTATTCGCAGATGATGTGGTTCTGTTGGCTTCATCAGGGCGGGATCTACAGCTCTTACTGGAGCGGTTCGCAGCCAAGTGTGAAGCAGCCGGGATGAGGATCAGTGCCTCCAAATCCGAGACCATGGTCTTGAGCCGGAAAAGGGTAGAGTGTCTTCTCCAGGTTGGGGAGGATGTACTGCATCTTGGGCTCTTGTGCACGAATGAGGGGAAGATGGAGCGTGAGATCAATAGGCGGATTGGTGCGGGTTCTGCTGTGAAGCGGGCCATGTACCGGTCTGTTGTGGTGAAGAGAGAGCTGAGCCAAAAACCAAAGCTCTCAATTTACCAGTTGATCTACGTTCCTACCCTCATCTATGGTCATGAGCTTTGGGTCATGACTGAAAGAAAGAGATCCCGAATACAAGCGGCTGAAAGGAGTTTTCCCCATAGTGTGTCTTGGCTCTCCCTAAAAGATAGGGTGAGGAGATCAGTCATCCGGGGAGGGCTCAGAGTAGAGCTGCTGCTCCTCCACATCGAGAGGAGCCAGTTGACTCGGGCATCTGATTAGGACGCCTCCTGGACGTCTCCCTGGTGAGGTGTTCCAGGCACGTCCCACCGGAAGGAGGCCCAGGGGGGAGACCCAGGACACGCTGGAGGGACTATGTTTCTCGGCTGGCCTTGGGATTCCCCCGAAGAAGCTGGCCCAAATGGCTGGGGAGAGGGACGTCTCGGCCTCCCTTCTGAAGCTGCTACCCCCGCGACCCGATCCTGGATAAGTGGAAGAAGATGGATGGATGGTTGTTTTGTTATGAGGAGCTGTAGGAATGTAGGACATCATCATGCCCAACTATGAAATCTAAAACGTTAGCAGAAATGAGGCACTCACAGTAACACCCACGGTCTGCCCTACTCCATTAGCCTCTAGTCACCAACTGACTTCTCTGTAAAATTTACAACAACCTGACAGATGATGAAGACTTGTTTTCATACAGTTGTTGTGCTTTTCATATTTTTGATTACTTTTTAAAACTGATAAAACCATCATTTGTGTTATCAAAGAGAGCATTTTGGAAGGAAAACCTGTTTTCAACCCCTAAACTAACTGACCTCTAATCTCATCACAGGGTTTGTACTGCATCTCTGTGAACTGTATGGACAACGCAGAAGCACAGTTTACCACGGCGTTGCGGGTCAGTGCAAAAGGATTTCCCATAACAGTGGAACTGACTTCATCGCATCCTTTTTATTGAGCTCTGTTTGTTCTGTATTCTTGTCGGTAAGTTGGTGTCTCCCTTGCAGCTCACCACGCACCAGGAGCTTTGGACTTACATTGTAACCAACCTGGCCAGCGTTTACATCAGGGAAGGAAATCGACACCAGGAGGTAAGAAAGGAATCGTTTTATGCTTATAGATTAGATCATCTAAATGGGACATTTTTCTTTAAACAATGTTTTATGTGAATATTTTAAATCTGGTTTCTATATCAGTTGAAGGAAACCTTGAATGTGAGAAGTTTAGCTTTGTGAAATGGTTGCCTTTACACTTTTCTGCCACCAGATGGCACTGATGAACGTTTTTTCTTCTTCTGTTTTACTTTGGTAAAATCTATCCAAACTAACAATTTTTGTGTTTCTAAAAACATATTATAAAATGGATAAAGCTGATCATTTTTTCATAATGAAAAAAAAAAAATTTAAACCCTATTAATATGCTTGTGTTTTGTTTTTCTTCTCCAGCTATACGGCTTATTGGAAAGAATAAACCCTGATCATAACTTTCCAGTCAGGTGAAAATTGTTTAATGTAGTTTTTTCCCATTAAGATACTGTTCTTATAATAGTTCTATTCTCTATGCTTTTATAAACTGTAAACTTGTGTTTTTATTCAGCTCTCACTGCCTCCGTGCTGCAGCTTTTTACATAAGGGGACTCCTGTCCTTTTTTCAGGGACGCTACAATGAGGCAAAGTATGGGGACCGCAAAGTTTTACGCTCTTAAATAATAACCCGTCCTCAGATCCACCTCGCTCTGACACTGTGTTTTGTCTTGCAGACGTTTCCTTAGAGAAACCCTGAAAATGTCGAACGCTGAGGATCTGAACAGACTCACAGCCTGCTCTCTGGTTCTGCTGGGCCACATTTTCTACGTACTGGGCAACCACAGAGTAAGAGTAACCCCTTATCAAGCATTTCTTATACTCTAAAACCACTTGTTTTTTATTTATTTATTAACCACTTATTTTTTTATATGAAAGGATTAGAATGGGGAAAAATGTCGCGGTACAATGTCATCACGGCAGAATGTTTAGGTTTCATCTAAAGTCAGACGTCGTTTTTATATAATTACCGTATTTTCCAGACTATAGAGCTCACCTCACTATAAGCTATAAACATAGGGGGTGTGTTGGCCTAGTGCTTATAGCAGTGCACATGTGCTCTGAGAAGGTTGCAAGGACCCGGTTTGATCCCCACAGCCTGCACCCTGGGTCCCTGAGCAAGACCCTTAACCCCCACACTGCTCCCTGGGCACCACACAATGTCAGCCCGCTGCTCCCCACGGGGGTGGGTTAAATGCAGAGATAAATTTCTCCAGGGTGAGATCAATAAAGTTCAATTATTATTATTATTAAGAAAACGAATATTAAAAACTGGAAACTTGTATATATAAGCCGCTGATATCTACTGAACTGTCTCCCACCAATCCTGTAGGGGGAGCTCTACATATAGCCCCTGGAGTACTAAGAAGAATGCTAGCTCCCTTTAGCTTGTTGGCTCCCAGCAGTAAGAGCTCGTACTGAAAGATGGGGCTTCATCAGCTCTTTATTTCTGCTCTGCAGGAGTTGAGCTCAGTCTCTTCATTGGTTTGGCAGCTTTTTTTATTTTTTATTTATTTAGAAAGACAGATTTCCATCACATCAGTAATCATAGCTTCATCGGTTTAAGATTATAACTGAGGATATAAGCAGAAAGTCTAAGTGATTTTGTCCATGTTGCCTTTCTGGTATTTTTTACAGAATATCACTAACTTAATTGTAAAGATAACAAAAATGAACAGAATTAAACAGTAATGGGGATTGCAACACCTCGAGTAATAAAAAAACACAAAGACATAAGAGGGCAAGACATATTTCAGAAGAACAATCAAATGAAGTCGTATCTAATTGGTTTCACATACTGAGTCCATTTTAACCAAATCTTATACATTTTTTCATTTTCTAATTGGAGGGAAAAACGGATCCTTTCCATCACATAAATCTGGAAAACAATTTCAATCCATTCATCAATAGTGGGTGGGTCTGGTTTCATCCATTTCCTTGTGATGGCCTTCTTACTGGCAGCCAGTAGTGTAGCCAGCAGTTTTTTGTCTTTGTTAGTCCATGTGTCCAATTGTAGATTGCCCAGATACAGTGTTTCACATTTTAATGGAATACTTACATTGAATATATTTTCAATATGTTTGTGGAACTCTTCCCAATATGGTTTTATTACCTGACAGTCCCAAAAAATGTGAAAGTGGTTAGCTCCTTCAGACCCACAGAGTCTCCAGCAGGTTGTTTTGATATCGTCTCTGAATGGGGGTTCAGCAGCTTTAATGCGGCAAATAAATGTCAAAATGTGTGAATTCGGGACATTTGTCCTCTGTCGTGTCTGCTCCTAGCGATAAAATTAGCCCCATATTCTCTCATTTCCAACTTTGATTTCACCATCTAAGGGTTAGGAAAAATCCAGAAAAGCTGCACCTTCTTATAAACCACATGTTTCAAAGTGTGGAAAAAAAACTATCTGTTTATAGACCAGATGATATGGTATATTCAGCCTCTGGAATTAAAAACTGAGAGTTTATTCTGTCATGTCTCTAAGCCGAGGGAGAATAGAAGCGCCAATCAGATGTCTTTACATTTTTGGACTTGCTCATACAAAGTTCAGCTGATTCTGATTTTTTCCCTTAAACTTTGATAGAAATGAATCTCAGAACGAGCAAACAAATTTACCAGCTTTCCTTTCATGAGCAGAAACATTGATTTATATTAGGAAAAGAGATTTTGTCCCGTAATGTGTGAGACTAGAGTTTACTGTTATGAACAAAGAGGTGACAGTAAATAAAAAAAAATCTCTAACATCTTATATCAGCAGGTATTTTTGTTATCAGTAAATTATGTATTTTATTGCATAATCTCACTGATAATAAAAATGGAGGCTTAATCACTCCATAAGGTTGTCCACACAGAAAGGACTGCTTTTATATATGATGCATTCACTGTTTGGAAAAGGATCGGATTTTTGTATTTCCCAATTTCAGCTGGAGTCTTTATACTCCAGTTAATGATTAATCAATTACTGAATTAGTTAATTATTATTTAAATAATCGACTAACCCGATTTATTGTTTTGTAGTTGTGATTAAAACTTGTATGCCTGATTTAAAAATAGAATTTTTCTAAATGCAATTAATTGCCCAGCCATAGATGAGCTTCATGAATCCTGTTAATGTTTGCATTGCTCTTAATTAAATTTGAGACTAAAAATAATCAGTTATTTTTTTTTAAGTATAAACTGTTGAACAACGGACAGAAAAAGAAATATCAAGACGACAGGAATTAAGTATTTTGCCAAGGATTTTTGTATGGGTAATGCTTACATTATTTCCACTAGGATTTGTACTTCAGTTTGAATCAATGGTGTCAGATCTTTTAGATAACCTCAAATAAAAGAAAAAGTAAAATACCCCAAAATGCTTGTAAAACGGCTGTTTACTGTCGTGTTGAAATGGATCAGGATTATGTTCCAGTTGACCCACATTAGTAAAGAAATGTTGATTATAAAAACCTCTGGTGGGAGTTAGTGGTCAGTTATCTAACGATCATAGAGGATGACCCCTCCCCCTAAAACATCCTGTCTTCCAGGCAATGAAATTTTAATTGCTTGAAGCCTTGGACTCAAGATGAATATATTAATATATCTAATAAATCATTCAGTATTTGCAGGCATCTTCTTGCTAAACATGATTACAGGCTCTTTCCCCCGTTTGTGATGGTTACTAAATTTGATCGTCATAGTTCTTTGCTTTTGTTTAAGATGCACTTTAATCAGGACACTTAACTCTGATTTTAAAGGATGTTTTTATATCCCCTTTTAGGAAAGTAACAACATGGTTGTACCTGCCATGCAGCTGGCCAGCAAAATCCCTGACATGTCTGTGCAGCTCTGGTCTTCAGCGCTGTTGAAAGGTATGCTCTTTATTTTTCAGAGCGTTACACCATCACCACCAGGTTGTGCATCTTGCATTTGTGCTAAAAATCCACTCTGCTGTGCTTGCAGACTTGAACAAGGCCCTTGGAAACAACATTGAAGCCCATGAGGCTGCACAGATGCACCAGAATTTCTCCCAGCAGCTGCTGCAGGACCACATCGCCGCCTGCAGCCTCCCTGAACATAACCTCATCAGTGTACGTGAAGCTTCAATTGTCGCCTTTCAACTTTGCTTCTTTTTAAAAATCTGCTAATTTGCTTCATAAATCAATGCTGTTTGGGTTTTCAACATATTTCTAATGCTGCAGTTCCACCATTTGTTTTTTTCCAGTGGACAGATGGCCCCCCTCCTGTCCAGATCCAGGCCCAGAACGGTCCCACCACGAGCCTCGCAAGCCTGCTATGAAGAACCCACATGATGCATGCAATTGTAGCTGGTAAATTACCACAAGCAGCGATTTGATGCCTAAAAACCTGCTATCCACAACACTGTAGCTTAAAATAAATCTTAACAAGCGACCGGTTGGACATTCACTTTATTTGCTTCAGAGGATTACTTCCGATTGCCTGCTTGTATTTTTATTTTTTTTTGTTCTAAAGTTATCAACTCATAACACTCTGATGGCGTCGACTGTGGGGGGGCAGGATCCCGGTGGGACTCCTGGTTTAGGAGGACGGACACATAGCAATGTATAAAAGTTTCATTGCCTCAGATATAGGGATATAAGTTTGTCAGGGTTATTTTTTATTTCCATATCTTGGAAAAGATCCAGTTAGATAAGGGGCAGTAAAAATATGTAGAAGAAATTAATTTATTCATGTTGCTATTTTTGTAACTGTTGATAAATATTTTACATCTTGCCTTTTTTTTTTCTTTTTTTTTTTTGTATGAATGCTGTTTTTCTCTCCCATGTTTGGATGTTACTAATGTGGACGCCCTGTGCTATAGTCTCTCAGCTGGGTCGCCTATCTTACATTTTTGATGATTCTTTTGCACAAAATCCACAGTAGGAAATATAGACCTGTAACTTATCTTATATTCATTTGAAATGTTTCATAGCAAAGACAAAAAAGCAGCATATGTTGTTTTGATGCACAATCCACTGTGTTTAGGAGATGCTTTTAAATACTAGTAGAATTTATCATATTATCACTAATACCCTTTAAAGAGTACACATTTTCTCATGTATTTGTTTTAGGTTTATTTCTTGCTATAGTTTTTTTTTTTTTTTTGTGCATCTGATTTTTTTTTTCCCCCCCGAGATTTTGAAAAAATATATATATTTTATTGTCCTAATTTTTCTTGATAGTCCTACTAATTGATCTTTTCATGGTTTGTTTGTATAAATTTACCACTTGTTAAACCTTTTATTGTACAGTGACATTTTCTAAATTCAATTTAGTAAAGTGTGGTATGTATTAGTTTAGCTAACATATGTAGGTATCCCATGGCTTGGTATTTAAAGCACTGTAAGAGATGGACATGCAGTTTAAGCTTCAGTACTAGCCATATTTTATCCAATGCCTCTGTTTTTAATTCCTAACATTGTTTTCAATGATTTTTCCAATAAAAAACATGATTTAAATTGGTCAGTTTAATGATTTACTTATCCTTCTGCTGTTGTTCTTTTGTAGTTTTTTTGGGTGAATATACTTGTTTCCTTATTTCAGAGGTATGGGGTCCATCCCCATTTGAAATATGCAGACTCATCATGTGCAGCTTTTGAATGAAGGGGCACATTTCATTGTTATGATCTCATCTGGAATGTATTTAACTTTTAGTATACGCAAAGAGGGCAAATCAGTTCTGCAACTCTTGGTTTCAGAAACGTGTTTCCCAGAAGTGTCAGGTGGGCATTTATCATTAAAGCTTTTTTAGTTTGCTTGTAAAATCTGTCAAGAAAAAAACTATTGGATATGCACCACACAACTCTTGGATTTATGGGACAGTGTCAAGAAGAGAGCAAAGATATTTATCTTTTGGAAATAAAAAACAAAACAAACAAACTATGATCTAATGAAACCAAAACGTAACTTTCCGTCTTCACAGATAATGCTGCTTGGGAGGAAAAATATTGGAAATTTTTTAAGCAAAACTATCAAAGTTTAGACATCCTGATAGGAAATATGTCAGGTTCCCATTTTTCTTACAGCTAGGAATAATTAAGTTGATAGTTAAGCCAATCCGTGACCAACAGTCTTGTGATTAGGCCTGCAGCAGATTATTTTGAAAATCAATTAGTCTGTTGATTATTTGTTTGATTAATCAATTAATAATCGGATTGTCAAGGGCTCCTTAAAGGTACAGTGGAGGATTTTTGAAAAGACCTGCCCTGTCCACTTAAAAAAAAAATTACATGCACAACCCTTTATCCACTCCTGAGAGGGGGAAAAAACTAAACGCGTATGAGAGCGTGCACGAGCCCATTTCTGTTTAAAAGTTGCTGTTTGCACCGCTCATACAAGCTTACTTTCCAATAGAAGATTTGCAATTTTTCCACTGTCAGACTCTCCACCAGTAAGTGAAAATGGGGACCGGCACATAGGACGGCCTTACGTAAACATATCACAATAGTGATTGACAATCAGTTGGACCACTTATTTTGATGATCCACCTCAAAAAAAGAACATCCTCCCCTATGCCTTTAGAGAACATTTTATACAGAATGAAACCAGGTGAAAATAAAACTTTTCGACTTGTCGAGTTCTGGATGGAGCATATTGACAGGAGAAAAAGTTTTTTTTTTTTTTGTAAGTGGGTCCCTCTGTCAGCTAAAGGCATGTCTTACAGTCTATACTCCAGTTAATGATTAATAATCGATGACTATATTAGTATTTCAATAATCCGACTAATTGTTTCTGCCCTTGTGATGTTGACTGTTTAGGTCACTTGGAAGCTAGATTTACACCAAGTACTAGAAGGCAATGGAAAACCCCAAGTTGTTTTTAGAGGAGTAAAAACTAAACTTTTTAGAGGACTAAATGAAAGTTCAGTTTAATAAAGGAGTGGCAAAGACAGACAGCTGCCATGAAATTGAGAGAATCTGTGGCAAAACTTGGAAAATGACGTTGGCAGGTTTTCTCCAAGTCCAATTCTATTCAGTCTGACCTACACTCACCGGCCACTTTATTAGGTACCCCATGCTAGTAACGGGTTGGACCCCCTTTTGCCTTCAGAACTGCCTCAGTTCTT
>NW_015151464.1:36549-41006 GCF_000732505.1 Cyprinodon variegatus | reverse complement strand
CAGACCAGCCCTTCTGCCACCAACAATCATGCCACGTTCAAAGTCACTCAAATCACCTTTCTTCCCCATACTGATGCTCGGTTTGAACTGCAGGAGATTGTCTTGACCATGTCTACATGCCTAAATGCACTGAGTTGCCGCCATGTGATTGACTGCTTAGAAATTAAGTGTTAACGAGCAGTTGGACAGGTGTACCTAATAAAGTGGCCGGTGAGTGTATATTCAAAAATGAATGAGCATAAAGTCTTTACATGTGGGAGCTGAAACAATTCAACGATGTTGATTGAAACTTGGATTTCACAGAAGAGGATTAATTTACTGCCAAACGCCTGACCATATTTATAGGTGACTTAGATGCCTTCATTCAGAAGGGATACAAGAAGTCTGATGCAGCAGGCCTACTTGTCTCCATCAACTATAAACACCAAGTAAGCAAAGAGGGAAACATTTTAAACTTTTCTACAAAAAATATATAATTTAACGCCTTGATGTTAATGCATTCCTAAAGTTTTACCGGTTATGACTGTTGTATTACTTAATCTAAAATAAAATAGAATGACGGATAAAAAAAATTAATTCAAGATATGCTCTTAATACCAAGGAGTCCTACATTAAAAGTGAGTAAATGTTTGTAGTAAATATCTCAATTTAATGTCAGCGCATTGGCTTAAGTCCCACTCCTAGGTTACTTCGTTAAGTCGTTCCAGAATACTTTTTTTTTCTTCTATCGCAGCACTTATCATTTCCGAGGTGTTTATGAACGCAGCATGACGCCGCCTGTGGTGGCTCATTACATTATCTGGCAACCGGAGTGGCAGCGGACAGAAGAGAGGGGATCCCCGGGATTTTTTTACGCCAAAGCCTGCTAAAATACTGACGCCAAATAAGTGAAAACCGCGGGGGAACTCGACCCGGCTCCTCCTTTATACTCCGTAAGTTCATGAAACTTTATTTCGTTGTCCTGTAATCTTATCCGAGATCATAATTTCCAATTAAAACGTGACGATGACGGAAGTTTTTTTTTTCCCTGTCGATGTTAGCTAATGCAAGTTAAGCTAGCTAGCATAGCTTGCTGTCCGCTAACGTGCAAGGTAACAGTTTGTGTGCCGTTCAGCTCCACACATACACCTACCTAGTTCGAGCTGCCAGGAGCAAAGCCTCTAAAGTGAAACAAAATAAAACAAACTTTTCCCATCAAACTTGTTTTATCCTACACCTGCAGTAGTAAATTGTACCATTTATTTAACGTATTCCCACATTTAAAGGCTAAAATCATTTGGTCAAAATGACATTTTTCTGTGTAATTAGCGCTCAATTATTCGTGAACATCCAGGGACTGTTTGTGCAGACCAGAGAATTAGCGTTAGCAGGCTAACTTAGCACGTTAGCTCGTTTTGAACTACCCCGCTGCTCCCTGAACGGGGGTCGGTTTCATTGTCTCTTTAGTGTATCGCTATTTGAAAGCACAGAGATACCCCGACTTGATTGTATGATAATATATCACTTCTTAAAGGGGTACAGACTCTCGGTTCCCAGCTAGTATCCCATCTGACCATCGATGGCTATTGTGCACTGGTAGCTGGATTTATGTAGCCACTGGGTTTGTAGCCGGACAGATGGACAGGTTGTTAGGAACCCAAGTTAACGTTAGCATCCGATAGCTTGTTGTTGTTGATGGGTTAGTTGGATACAGACAGCCGCTTTTCCGGGCTTAAGTGGCGACACTTAAGTTTATAATCAGCACTACTATTGTTGTCAGCAGGTATTTATGCGTACATATTATCTTTAAATGATGAGTATGTGCACTTGTGCCTTAAGAAACCATTGATCTCATAACTTTGTCAGATTAGCTCAAGCGTGAAGAGACTTTATGGAGGCGTAATGGTGGACGATTGTGCCTTGGTCGGTGTGTTTGTCCACAACAGCTCAGTAGCAATCACCCACGCTCAGGAGCTGTTCAGTAAGACATCTAAATGTCTACTTTTGTTTTTTAAGAAAATCATGTATCTGGAACATAAGTGAAGATATACTGTCAACCTTTCAGGCATAATTATCTATCTGTATAGCTGCACTTGTTAACCTTCACATATTTGGAAGCATTAATCTCAAAAGAGACATACCTTATAATAATAACATTATTATTGTTATTTTACCATTCCTTTATTAATCATGTGTTTGTTTTTTTTTTTTTTTAGATCCCTTCAGTAAGTCTGAGTCTTTCTTGTTGGTGTAAAACCTGTAGGTCCCTGAATGCTCCATAAGGGCTCATGTCAGTTTTGTATTTGCCAGAGTTTTGTCAGATGAACAGCAGTCTGCTTATCGCTTTCTCTTCTGAGCAAGTGTCCTCTATTTAGATCAAGCAGGCAGTTGGCACCCTTGGCTGGTGAAAGAGGACATGTGTCGCTTTGCATTTTATGATGCATCTTGGAGTTGCCTAAGGCAGATTGCCTGTTATTAAAAAAAAGGGGGGGGGAAAAAAACCTCCCCTGAGAGTGATGTAACTATTCAGGCATGACTTCTGATACTCTGGTTATTCATCTTGATTAGAAATTGAACCTGCAGATATTTTTGTATTGTTGACCAATAATTATTTACTACACTTATTTTCAGGGTTATTCACGCTTGATGTTGTTGTTTGACTTGGATCATCCCACCCCCCCAAAAAAGAAAAAAAAAAACCATTCACATCCCTCTAGCTTTTTAAACACAAAGTAGTTTCTCTGCCATGAAAAAGAATAGATTAACAATTTGTTTTGTAAAACATTTAAATATTTTCATGCATTGCCATTTTCCTTTTTACTCACGTTTCCACAAATCACTATAAATACACTATCACCATTGTGAGTCGTGGTGGTGGCAGCATAATGATGTGTGGAGGCTTGCAGCTATGGTAGGTTGGAGCTTCGTACAAGGCAGTCCTGTTTAAAAAAAAAAAGCTGTTGTTGCTGATTGTCCCTTTCTAGTAGTACAGTTTCCCGAAACATGGGTCAAATCTACATTTAAAGCATTTTTGGTAAGAGATGGCCGATTTTTTTCCCCAGTGGCAGCAGCAGCCTCTCTCTCTGAAGCATCTTTCCCTCTGAAATTAGTGGATTAACATGGATTTTTCAAACACGAGTCGACAAACTACATACTGGCATGTGGCTCCCTTCCCATTGACAAAAAAGCCAGGTCTGACACCCCCCTGGCCATGAGTCTCTCTAAGTTTCGCCATGTTCGTTGAATATAAAGAGAGTTCTTATGGCTCATTAGATCAGACGCCACTGGCGAGGTGTGTTTACGTCCATACGTTAAGCTCCATGGTACCTCACAAGTTAGCGGGTCGGTGGGTCTGATAGTCCTGCTGCATTCCAATCGCCGATGTTAACCCGAGTCGTTTGACCTGAGTTGACACAGGTCAGTTAGCCGATCTTATTGTCACTAAGGGCCGATTGTTTGCGTGGCTTAACAGGTTTCTCAGCCAGTGCGAAAAGATTATATGACTGAGGTTTAACAATTGGTTGGAAGTTTTTATGATTTGTATGTTTAATTATACACTATTAATATCCATTATGTTCTACAGCAAACATTGCAACTTCTTAAGATGCAACCCACCGTTTTGACATCTGCAGCTTAGCAATAATTTTAGACTTTTGTAGAATTTATTCCAATATTGGTATCCGATAACTAATTTTTGCAGATATTTTTTCCTGCTCTTTGCACCCTGGAAACGTACTCACTTGCATGACTTTGCTTTTATGCATCAGGTAAACATCCTGCAATCCGATGCTATGTAACTATCAGTGGCACATGCCCAAAAAAATATCACATAACACACCCACCCACCACCAATCATGTACACAAATAGCAACAAAGTGGAAACAAATATGGGTTATTTATGGGCCAATATTTACATAAAATACTTATATGGATATTTTAAAAAGGACTTGTATATTGTGCATCTCTAATATGTTTTACATGGATCATTAGCTTTTTGCAAATGCATATTATTTGAAATGACTGTAAGTTTGCTGAAGAGTTGTGTTATCAGTTTGACCCACCTTCTCCTTTGAGGGACAGGACATGTAATGTTAGTTTTTAAAGTGATTGCACATTCACCTCAAGTATATATGTATTTTAGTGCTGCAACTAATGCTTATTTTGCAAACCGATTAATCTGTTGGTAATTTTTCGATCGATCAATTGATTGATAATAAGATAGCCAACGGGTTTCTGCAAAATTAAAGAAGGCGAAACTAAAACTTTTCCACTTAAGGATTCCTGTATAGAACATATTGACACATGAAAATGATTTACATCTTAAATGCAAAATGTTTACATATTTTTATTTTATTTTTTTTTTTACAATTTTGGTATAATTACTGCTCTATGTAGGTTTCTCTGTCAGTTAAGGCATGTTTTAGAGTCTCTATACTCCAGTTAACAATTAATGGATTACTAAATTGCTTGAGGATTAT
>NW_015151464.1:32652-34454 GCF_000732505.1 Cyprinodon variegatus | reverse complement strand
ACGCTGATTGGACGTTCGTTTGGTGAACAGCTCCAAATTTTCTTTAACATAGAGTCTCCAGACTGATTAGCGAGTGAAACCTTGAAAGCTCGCGAGATCAGGATGGTCTCACGAGGCTAACTGTCCGCAGCGAAAATAAGGTTTATATTTTACAAATTGTATCAGCTGGTGTTTTTGTGCCGAACTGAAAGTGGAGGAGCACAGTGGTAGGTGAAAGAAGCCTGTCTGGCAATCAAGAGCGCTGAAATCAGAGAGAGGGTACTGTTGGTCCAAGCTAGTTATAGAGGCTAACTGCAGTGGATGCTGTGACCGATGAATACAGATTTTGGCGATTGGCCCCCCAAATCCTAATTGGTGCATCTACCCTAGATGAAAGTCAGGCTTTTGTTTAGTATTGTTTGGTATTTTAGTTTTTGGAGCAAAAAACCTGCATGACTGGTATTCCCTGGATTGGCTGGTAGAACCTGAAATTTTAAATGCGAGTGGAAGTTATTGTATATTTACTCAGTATGCCCAGTTAGACTAAGGTAACAGTTACTAAACCCCCAAATACATTTTAGATCCAAAATTACATCCTTAAGGATGTAATTTTGGATCTAAAATGCATTACTCCAAAATTACACAATTGAATGTATCAGTAGTATAGCGTATGGTGTTGAGGGATTCCTGTGAAATTAACTGCAGTGCAACTACCTTTTACTTATGAGAAACATGCTTTCTACATGCACTGCAAAAACGTTCTGAAAATGAGCAAAAATTTCTTAGAGCAGGTGTATTTATCCGTGATTTGAGTAGGAAAATCAGATGACCTGCCAATGAAATGAGAATTTTACCTTTAAAATAAGATTAGTTAATATGCACTTGAAACTTGTTTTTTTTTCTCATTTAAATGTAAATTGTCTTGTTCCATTGGCAAAGTTTCTCTCTTACCAGATCAATTCGGAAAAAAAATGACTTGCTTAGATTTAGATTTTCTCGCATAATATGCTACATGTACATTTTCTTTCTTATTCATTAGACCCTTAAATTCAGTACTTTTCTGGGGGCAGCTTTTGCCAGAGTTAGACTCAAGGTCCTCAGACACACATGTTTCTCACATATATGTAAAAATAAGGAGATAAATGTTTTGAAAAACTGCCTCTATGGCCATCAAAATTCCGTGTTTTGGTCTATTTCCATTGTGATTTTTACAAACCTTTAGTGTTACCAGCTGTAGGGCTAAAATGTGCTGGAAAGAACCCTTGGAAAGGGGACCCCAGAAGTCATTGAAAGGGCCAATGCATTACCAAAAATGACTGTATTACTAACTTTAGTGCATCCTGTGACATCGCCTTGTTTAATGGTAAATGCATCTCCTATGTGCTTGATGAAGGATTTTTGCCAGATGTTTTTGGGAAACACTCCCTGGTTCTAGTGGCTCTGAGAGGCTGGTCAAAGTGTAATCGGCCAAAATAGCAAATGGCCATTTAAGAAGCTTCTCTACACCACATGAAATGTCAGATCAGATTACTGGACACTTCCACAGATGAGGTATAGAGTTCATGTTACTTTTTTCTTCATGATTTCTTTTGACTACAATGGCTGATATGAACAAGCTTTTCACTGCCGAGTAGGTACAGGACATGACTGATGAAAGTGGAGGCGGTCTGCTTCCTGTTGACTTCCAGCTTTGGAAACATCTAATTAATTTGCCTTAACCCTTCTTGTTGATCCTGTGTTGAAATGATGTGTAGTTCTACCTGAATATTAGTAATTTATTTAAATTGTAGTTTATTAAAATTCACTCTGCATTAATCCATCCC
>NW_015151464.1:6494-32204 GCF_000732505.1 Cyprinodon variegatus | reverse complement strand
TGTAAAAAAAAAATAAAATAAATATTTTGCATTTAAGATAGAAATCTTTTTTGTCTGTCAATATGCTCTATCCAGAACCCCTCAAGTGGAAAAGTTTTAGTTTCACTTGGTTTAAATTCATAAAAAGTCTTCTTTAAAGAACCTTTTCCTTTAATTGAAAAAATTAGATTAACTGATTTATAAAATAATAGAAACAAAAGAGTATTTTTTATTTTTATTTTTTTTTATTTTAAGGTAAATCCTTAAACTTATTTATTGAATGGGATGGATACTGTATACACAGTTAGAAGTAAAAGTTCCTTAAGTTCAAACAAAAAATTTAAACTTTAGACTCAAATAACACATGGTGACTAAATTTGCCAAAATTGCTCATTTAAAAGGTTCTCCTAAATTTCTGTCAATGAAAACTTATTTAAACATCTGTCTTTTAATTTTCCTTTTTTTATATAGTATAAATGTACATGTACTGTTTGCAATGAAATATTTTTAAATGAATATTTAGACTTTTCTTTTTTTTTAGACCACTGATACCTTTTGCTCTAATATCAGAACCATTAAAAAAAATGCTTCCAGTGTCTAAAGCTGTTTTCCCACTGAAATTAGCGGGTTAACACGGGTTTTGCAAACCTGGGTTAAATCTCTAGTTGGCCCCTTTCCCATTTGGCAAAAAAGTACCCTGTGGTATCAGCATTATTCACAGTATAGTTTGAGCAGATGGTGAATTGTGTGATCATGAGTTATTTTGGGTTCAGCCTTTAGAAAAATATCAGTGGCGAAGTTTGATGGATAGCAGTTTTATCCACATTTGAGGGAGTATGTTTAGGTGGTATGCAGATCTGATTAGAAGCCATTTGTACACCTTTATTTTAATTTGTGTGGCACTTCTACCTTGGTTGTGATTAGGCTGCACAATTTTAAGCATTTTTAGGAGGTAGACAGTAGATCTTCTGCTGCAAAGCAGAACTGGCCGAATATGACACAAGCATGTGAAAGGTCACAACACCTGGAATTTCTTGACCAACTGTTTTTCCACTCCAAACATCCCTGTGCAATAATACTGCTCACACTTATAATGCGTTGATGCCATATTCACCGTATATGATGCAGCTTTAGTTAAGACGCCTGGGAAAGCCTAGAACTTGCTGCAAAGGATCTCTATTCTTTCTGACCTTTGAAAGCCTTGGATCCCCAGAAAAAGCTGGGGAGATGGATGCCTGGCTTTACCCCTGCAACTCGAGCTCAGATGAGCCAAAATGATGGAAGTTGTTGGAATGGAAATGCCTAGATCTGAACTCAAAGCAAGAAGTGGCAGAAGAGATATGCTTAAAGGAAAGCTGTATTGATCACTAACAAATTTCTTAATGCTTGGATGTAGATATAAAAAAGGATCAGAATAAGTCAAAGTTTAGGTTGAAGCAAAAAAAAAAAAAGCAAAGACTTCACATATTTTCAGGAAGTACTTTGTTACTTGCACTTGAGAAACTGGCTGTTTCTAAAAAATGTGTACTTGTGCGTTCTCATGTGCTCGTGGAACGTCCTCGGCCCTAGTACTGTTCCAAGTCATAAGAACACAATACAGAGAACTGACACAGTCCCTGGATGTTGTTCTTTCCCCTTCCTATTTACTAGGGGTGTAAATAATAATTGTTTTGTATCGATGCATAGATCCAATAGCCGACAATCCGATGCATCCACATGTACACAAGAGTATCGATTCATGTTTTGTTCTGTTTTTTCCCTCCAGTCTATATTTATCCTTTTCTCCTGGATGTAATTCTGACTGGCATGCTGTGGTGGCACTAAACCTATTTTGTCCTCCTACCTCGCTTCCTTTAGCCACTACCCTCTTTCCGCTTGAACGCAAGACAGACATGGCGGAGATGGCAGAGATTTACCAATTCATCGAGTTGTATCGTGGTGTATTCTTGAGTACCGAAAATTACTGAATCAGTGGTAAGGTAATTGATACTGGATTAAATCGCCATGATGGGTGTAATTTACACCCCTGCTATTTATCCAGCATGCATCAGAGCAAACTTGTCCGTTCTCAAGAGTGACAGCTGTCCCATCATGCACTGCAGCAGCAGCAACTTCCAGTGAAACGCTAACAGAGCTCAGAGTATTAAGTTCCCTTTTCTGTTGCAGTTGTTTTATAAAAGCACATTTTAAAATCATTTGAGGTGAGAACATTATATAGGTCCTAATAAAAATATTAGCATATTGTGATTTTGATGTGTAATGATAAAACTTGAATATTTTGCTAATATTATTTGCTAATATTGCTAATATTTTGAGAAGGACCTGTATGGCGTACCACTGGCTCTGATGCTTTTTTTTGTTGTTAATTTATTTGGGAAAATGTTCATTTGATTTGTGTTTCACTGACTGTGTTAATCATTATTCCCCCAATAAATGAAAGAAATTAATTATTATCTAGAGACTATTAATAACAGGAGGTGGATTGCAGTTTCAGACTAGTTTTGACCCAGACTTGCTCTGCGTGCTTGGTTTCCCTCGACTCCATACTTTCCTGTGTTCTTGTAAAGAAAACACGATTCACGTTCTTGTGAATTGAGAAACGGCCTCCGTTTTGTCCTTGTTTCACATTGAGTCAGTAAATGTAACTTCCTCCTGCATTAAATGCCATATCCATGCCCCTTAGTTTAGCAGAACATGAACATCTGAACTTTTAAAACAATCTGATGATACTTGGAAAATTAAACCACCACCTGTGGTTCTTTTGTTCATATGACGAAAACAGCTGCAGGAGTTTAAAGAATTTCTTGTCAGCAGTGACATACAGTAGCAGTTTTTCTACTCTGAAATCTGCAATGGGATAAGTATGACTAGTGCTGCTTTTTATCCATTTAATCCTCAGTCTGGGTTGGAAAGTTGTAGCTGTTGTCTTAGCTAAGAGCGACCTCAGCTGATGGACATCTGCTGAAAGGTTATAATGTGCTGTTTTATCTCAGAAAATACAGCAATGGTCACAAATATTGTTTTGATTTGTGAATTCACGTTCTCCATTTTGAAATGCCCTTTAATACAAGTTTTGTCTGACTCCCTGAGGTCCCCCTTCTTACTCTGGTCACTTCCTGCTAAGATCCATTTCTAAGAAGTGTAATCTGATAGCAGTCTGCGTGTGTCCTGGCCCTCCTGTTTGTATGAAGGTATGTGCTTCTAGTTTTACAGGATTACAGAGGACAGTTTTGGAAGCAATTGGGCTGAAAGTTAAAAATTAGCCCCTATTTTTGAGGACGTAAAGCTCTTTTATATTGTAAATAGCTTTGGTTGAAAATGTATCTAGGGAATGAACAATCATGTAGTAAGATGATATCTGGAGGTTTACATGACGGAGACGTTTTTTTATGCTCAACGTTTCCACACAACATTACTGAAGTCCCATGACAGTATAATCCAGATTAGATGTGACAGTGATGTTAGGTCTTTATGTGAGGAGGTTACAATATTGAGTGCTAGTGTGTCTGTAATGTAAACAAGAGAGCTCTGGTGGTTCTTTGTGGCCATACTTGCACCAGCTTTTTTTTATGCGATCATATACAGAACTCTGTGGTTTTCTTACTTCCTGGTCTTGTTGGTGTTTTGTCGTCGTCACGTTGCTGAGGGAGAATCCAGGTGGAGACATGCGCACACATATATACTCTCTGTGTAGCTCTGGCTCTCATTTACACACACACACACCCACACACACACACAGACACACAAAGAGGCAGTCTGGCAGATTCAGGGTTAAAGGCTTCCATTTTGTTAGGTAACACCCTAATGGTCTGATCTGTCAGTGGCGTTAAAATGGCAGGGGCTTAACCCTTGGCGTTCAGGACACAACCAGTAGGGGCACACACGCACACACTCTGAGACTTCTGGGCTGGCCGAGCCTAGAGCAGAACATGCAAGTGAGGAGTGTGCGTGAGACGGGGAGGGAGGGGTAAGATGGAGAGTGAGCTTGTCAGTAAGAAGGAAGACAAGGAAGAGTTTTTTTTTTTTTTTTTTTTTTTTTTTTTCACTAGGGTACAGTTAGATTATGGCTCAGCTATCCACATGCCTCTGCGTTCTTCTCCCTCCCCCAACCATGGCACCTCCTCAGCTTAGTCCCTGCCCCCATTCCTACCCTGGTGCTCAAACCAGCACAAGTAGTGTAATCTTAATTTAATTAATATCATATCTATAAGGAACCAAACCTGTATTCTGATCACCTTTTAAAAATAGTTGATACTATTTGATAAATAAAGCCACTTCAAATAAATATCATTAGTGAAGGTTTGTTGTTTGCTTCCACCATTTTATTCGTTTTGTCATCCTGTAAAGGAGTTGGTCAGTATGAGGGATTCAATCAATGCTCTGTCTCTTATAGGGTTATAATAGTTCATACCTTTGGGGTCTATATTGAACAGTATAGTTGTCTCCTTTATATTGACCCTTAAGGATGTAGCTGGGCAGCCTTTGCCTTAAAATGGCTGTTAATGTGTTCATGGGCTATGTCCATTCCCAAGGGGGTGGGAGGGCATTACAGTCCCTGAGATGAGCGGCGTGCGGCCTACCTGAGGGGTTGAGCCTTTCCCATTGATCCATTCTCTGTCGGCTGCTGGACAAAAAAGGAGAGCAACTGAGGGTAAAATATGGGGAGTCAGTTAAGGTCTGTTGAATCTTAGATGAGCTGTGTTATGTTTAATTTTATTTAGATTATAGGTTGTTCTCAGAGAAATATTCATGTCTTATGCCTATTTGAAAATTGGTGTAATTTAAGCCTTGTAGAGTCAGTTTCTCCTCAGGTTTAGGTTTTCTGATTTGCTCTTATTTATATATATATATATATATATATAAATAATTAGCCACTTTTTAATAGGATTGATCGATTATTGAAATAAATTGCAAACTAATTTAGTCACATATTAATCATTAACTGGAGTATAAAGACTGTACAGACAGAGCCACCCACTTAGAGCAGTAATTATGCCAAAATTGGAAAAAAATATTAATAAAACATATATATATATATTAGGGGTGGAACGGTTCACAAAATCCACGATTCGGTTCGATTCACGGTTTCTGGTCACGGTTTTCGGTTCGGTTCGATACATGTTGATTGTTACACCGAAATCCCATAAAAAATTTATGGAATTAATGAAAAAATCCCCCAAAAAATAATGGATTGTAATTTTTTTAAATGATCCGCGGAAACCCTGGATCATTTCCGTATGTTTTGCTGCTTTGAATTTAATCATCTCGCGCATGCTCTCTACCATCTCCAAGGGACTCAGAGGGGAGCGGACGGGAGCCACAGTGGGGGCTGTAGGCTTTGCTTTGAGCAGCCGGTCTGGAGGGCAGCGGGGGTTGCTGACGGAGTAGGAGGGGTTTCGGGGTTAGCATGACATGTTGGTCGTGTTGCTGTTAGCATAAACAAAATGTGTTGCACAGTGCTTGCACACTGTTGCACTTTTATCCACAACTTTCTTTCCGCCGTCATCGTAGGTCACTCTAAATGCAAAGCGGTCCCGTACAGCAGACCTATAAAGTGCTGCTGGCGCGTCTTCCAACTCCTGTTCTTTCCCACTCGCCATTCCGACACAATTCTCCAGAACAACTGATTTTTTTCCCCTGCTACACCCGGCTAAGCTGCTTCGCTTCTTCTTCTTGTTTACTACTGGTGGTTGGCTTTGGTCGCAGTACCGCCACCTTCTGCTCTGGAGTGTAAACGCTTCGCCTATAAGAAAAAGGAGCAGCGCATGAACCGAACGAAACACACGCGAATCGAACCGAGACAGTCGAACTGAATGGTTCTGACGCTCTTCATAAATCGTCCCATCCCTAATATATATATTCACACATAGCAGTTTGCACTTAAGATGAAAAAAAAAATGTGTTTTCTTCTGTCAATGTGCTCTTATCTAGAATTTTTTTAAAGCTACTTCTTACTTCGGCCAATTTTCAGCTGTTAATCTGTGAGCATAAGGCAATGTTCTTTACTGCCATTGTTATAATCAGCTGTGTGAAGCCGCTTCGAATATTATCATCCCACTAAATGGTCAGTATTAGTGGTTATGAGTCACATAGAATGGCTTCAGATTGTTCCTCCTACCTACCAGTAGGCTCAGCAGTTTATCACAAATGAATCTTAATCCTAACCCTAAGGTAATAGCTTTTTTTACCTGCTGAATCAAGGAATCTATTTATGTGTAATCTGTGCAAATTTTAGTAGTAGTTCTATTGTTAAAAAAAAAAAAAGTGTTGATTGAACAACCCTCCCAAATAAATCTCATATCCTGTCAACTGAGTTGTTTGGAAATGCCACTTTAAATCCGTGTGACTGAAACATGTTAGATTTCATTTAAAGTAAAGCTTTAAAATGCAGGTGTAGATTTTTTTTTAGAGGTAGGCTGTAAATAAAGTATATAAAAAGTATAAAGTAGGTCAATAGAAAGTGAAACTTTTTGTTTTTTGATGTTGCCAAAGTGGCTATTATCAACAATAAGCTGCATATCAGCCATAAGAAACTTACGCCGCCAATAACGGCCATTTAATGGTTGATCACAGCTGAAGGATCGCATCAGAAGTGGGTGCTGTTTGTACACATTGAGATAAAAGGTCAGGTCACACTTTATCATTTACAGATCCGTGTGGGCCGGGTTTTAAATGGGAATAATTGTGGGTATTGGGTCAGGTCTCGATTCTGAACTCTACGGGTGAGAGTGGATACATACAGCTTTGAAAAATCAGACCCGTGTAGGACTGTGCGCCCAGCCCTAACAACCATATTGTGCTCCTTCAGAAAAGGATGTTAATAGATTTAAATATCATTGTCTTTTTTGGAATCTCTTATTAAATCAAATAACTATTTACGTATATATGAAAAATGCTGCACAGCAGCATGATTTTTTTGTAAGCAGAAAACCGGAACCAACCAGAATTTCCCCATTGTGGGACAGTAAAGTGATTTTCTATTCTATTCTATTCATTTCTTGTCAGTACACATTTGTGTTCCTTTAACTGAATGTTGACATCTAGAGACTTTTCCATTTTGAAGAACATTTGAAAGGAGTCGTACTATCTTTTGCTTATTTAACCGTTTAAAGAAACGTGAAAAAGATTAATATAAACTACAAATACTTTAATTCGATCAATAGGAATAGTCAGGGTTGCACAAATGGTAGTACTAACAGCAAATTACAAACAAAAGACGCTAAAATATTTAGCTAATAGTAAAGTTGACTGTTTTCACTCATACTTGAAGATGATGCTGTTCATATGTTACTCTTCAAATCAAGTTTTAGCGATATTTAAGATTTTATTATTTGCAATGTTGGTAGTATCTGTTTAGAGTTAGGAACCCAAGCACCCAGGTAATGAGTCATACTTTTGACCTATAACAGTTTCATGGTTTAGACAGGATTAATGGTTGAATATTGAAACAGAAAGTATCTTCCTGAGAAATTCTTTTGGTTTCTTTTCTCCTATGAACTTTTTGCTTGTTTTGTTAAATGTTTTTTATGTAAAGAAACCTTGAGATTAAATGTAAAAGCATTGCATTGCAGCCAACTACAAGCATTATACATAAAGCAGATTGAAGTATTGTTAAAGCAGTAGAATAGTCTTAAAATGTAAATCCTGCTGTCAGCATGTTTGCTGACTGTTAAATGTGACCCTTAACCTGTGTTTTCAACCTCATGTAAAGACTGATTAATAGCTGTTAGCATTCTGCTGGCACATGTGCTGTAGTGTCACAAAAACATCTGTGCCGATATAGTTTGTTTTTATCTTGTTTTTCTTTAGGTTTTTACGCAACTGTGCAAACTCGTTTACCCCAAAACATTACATCCCTCAAATACCTGTATGTCATGTAGTTTGCAACCTATATCATCCTTGTTTTTTTTTTTTTTACCTGGTCCTCCTTGTGCATTCAGAACGTTGGTTACAACTGGGTGTAATTAGTCTCCTGTAAAACGATCATGCCGATAAGGGAAACTTGCAAAACATAAGAGCTGCTGAGTACATCATTCAGTCCTTGCATCCAATCTACGTTTTAAAAATGTTGCTTTTTGCTTGATGGCCGATGCAGGCAGTTAATTCCCTCTGGTTTTGAATAATAATAATACTGATCTGGAATAATAATTAGGCTTGTAAGAAAACCGCTATCGAGATTGATATTAAATGATTAGCAATTCAGCTTTATCGCGGTCAATGAAAACACCAATCCCCATTATCTTTTAGATGATCCTTTATTTTGAAATTTTGAAGGCATGAGACTAGATCAAAGGTGACCTCGTATATACCAATTTTTTTCATATATAGGATTAAAAAAAAACTTTATGATTTAAATACCCAGTGTTTAAAAGAACTGCCTGAATAAATGGTCTAATCAATTCGCCTTTTCTGTGGGTTGATATCGATGTAAATGTGTTGGAGATGTAGTTCATAGATTAATTGAATAGAATGGAAATGGCATTGTGATAGTTTCTGATATTGACAGAGATTGACATAATGATGCAACATAATATATTGTCATATAGGACTTCATAATATATGAATCCCAGATTGTTAATTCTTCTTTGCCTTTTCTAAGATTTGCTTTAAATCCTACCTGCTTTATCCATGCTTGCTCAGATTCTGACGTTTGAAAAAGGAGGCAGGGAAGCAGAATAAAGTTTTAGCCTCACTGCATGCAGTTAGCCTAGCCTTGTAGCTAAACCAGGTCCTGTAAAAAACAGAGTGTACCGTCTCGGTCTGTCTTTGGACTGCTGATTAATTTTGATGTTCGGCTGATCAGGTCCTAATGGTTTCACCTTCAGCTTCTCTGGGTAAGTTTGCTTTAAGGGACTTCCTAAAATTTTTCTGTCGCCATTTCTCTCTCTGCGACATCAGTTGTACTGTGACTGTGCCGTCAGTTGCTGTACGCAGAAGAGCTGCGCACTGGGAACTCCAGTCCTTTTGCATTGCGGAGAAGCCACTGCGTATGTACAACTTAATGGTCAGAGATTTTTGCAGCCCTGGGCGGAAATATATCACCAATCCAACGAATGAAACGGCTTTAATCGTCAATAAATATTTAACTCGCACATCTAAAAACTATATATTAATATATTTCTAAATATTTTGATTTTACTATTTAATTTTTATCTTTTTTTTTATGTCTTAATCAAGGTCCTTGGGTGGTTGGGGCAGCACCCTCTATTGGCCAGCCACCATTTATAGGTGATTTATACCCCTAATAATGAGACGGTATCCCTGGGAAATCTGCCAGATCTTAGTTTGATGATAGTTAGTTTCTGTTTGTTTTAATGAGACATAGGAGGAGGAGCTTAAAACGACCAAGGATGTATTCTTTATTTTTCTTTTAAGTTTTCTTGTTGAACAGGAGATACTCCAAATATTTAAGAGGAACTTTTTTCCACCAGGATAGAGTATGATTAGTGGGGATTTTTTATTGGTTAAACTTTGACCATTTGGTGTTGAGTGAAGCTTCTTTATATAAACGATATTTGAATATATAATATATTTTTCACCCTTCCTTTTTGTGAGCAGGGTTTTTTTATGTGAGGAGAAGAGGCACAATCCGATGTGAGTGAAAGAGCTGTAACTGTTTTGCTTTACATTTCTTATTGTCTAGAGCAGGGGTAACCAATTAAAAATTTGAATAAAGAAAATTATCAATAAAGGTCTGGAGACATTTTTAAGTGTTTTTCGAAGTAGAGAGCAACAATTGTTCAGTTTGGTATATAGACAACTTCCTGATTCACATATTTTATGGCTTAATGAGAGCAGAGGGCTTTAGGCTGCCCTGCAAGGCTTTCAAACATGGGTTTCAATTGCGACAAAGCCATTCTCAAGCACATATCATGGTGCTCATTCGTTAGCCTGGATCGATATTTGTTTTTGATTATGGTCATGTTGGGTAATCCTGCTTCACAGCAGTAGGTTGAGCCAAACATACTCTAAATGTGTAGGGTCATCTTTAAGCAAAACCATTTCACTTTTCTGTCACCAGTTTACCGCAGTTCTTCCAGCAGTCCACACTTTCTCTGCTCTTTTTCTCCTCATATTCTCCTTCTTTCGCACGGCATGGCTTGCCACAGGTTTGCCTGCTGGTGGCTCGCAGCAGTGACCCAGACTGACAGCTCATTGGCTAATTTGTATCACGTGCAGCCTGGTCCCGGAAGCTCTGCAGGGCATTACCATATTAACAGGAGAAGCAGTGCAAGTGAAGTTAGACACTGTCGTCGAAGAACATGCAGTTATTTATAAATGTTTTAAAATTAGGTTGGGTCCAGATTACCAGCAGGTGGGTCCGGAACGCGGTCCGCTAATTCTTGACCTCTGGTCTAGAGTACAGAAATTCTCCCTTTTAAGACTCTTGCTTTTTCTAGAGAGGAAGCAGCATTTCTAAATCCAGCATGTTTTCTTGCAGACAGGGGTTCAATGCTTAAAGTATAACTTTGTTTTGCTCCATTCAAGCTCCCTGTTATAGTAATTTCTCTCTTTATAACGCTGACCCACAGCCACAACATTTTAGTGATCATTAAAAGTCCATAGCTGTATATTGGGTATTTATTCTCCAGGTGCACAGCTTTTATATTGTTAAAACACTTATTGTATTTTATTGTTTATCTTTTAACTCTTCACTATTATGTTATGCTGATACATTTTCTTAAGGTCCATATTTCTGTGAACATTTTGTTCCTAAAATAATTTTTCTGCTGTAAACACCAGAATTTCCCTATTGTGGGAAAATAAAGGGATTTTCTATTCTATTATATTCTTTCTTACTTCAATATAATCTCCACACATATGAGGATCTGTGGATCCAGGACCCAGCAGTATTTCTACTGCATCAGAAACCAGCAAATTATTATTAATAATCAACCTGTATGATGTAGATGTCATTCAATTTAATGTCCCAAATGAGCCACTGTTGGTGCTTTTCTGTAAAATATATCATAGAAGTAAACAAGTAATGAAATCTGACTCACACAACAGCCCCTCAGGCATAATCATCAAACTGAGCAATGTGTGCATCACAGAAAATATTCGCTGTCAGCTTATCAAATACTTCGAGGTATTTCAAGTACTGGCTTCACATTCTGTCCATTTCTTCCAGGATGAAGATAGCCATGCATCTTGACATGAAAGTAATGGCTGCAATTTTTCTACTCTTATTGGGGTTTTTGTGCCTCGCTTCTGCATCTGCCACAGTTTCCAGCAGTTTTACATACTTACTGAACTCTTTCTTGGGTGTAGTTTGGTTTCAGAAGTGCCGTGTGCAACACACTCCCACACACAAGCTGTCATCTCTGGTAGATAGATGCTCTTTGTGTTCTGCCATGGTATAGCAGGGCACATCTGTCCTTGCTGTGTTACAGAGCATGGTCCTTCCTGAATACTAGAATCATTTATGGCTGCAGGTCTGAATTAGGCTGGCTTTGATTTGATTGTATTTGTGAATGATTCACCATAAAAACACAGCCAATTAATGGTAAATAGATGCTGTTCATAGGCCACCTGCAGCAAGGATGCTGCGTTTGATGGGATTAAAAAAAAAACATTTTATCCTGGTTTAGCTTGACAGATTAGCTTTTTGGAAATCCTTCCACACCTTCCTAAATTCCACCTCTGCCTACAAAAGTGACCCTCTGTCGTGTGGTTGGAGGTATGTGTTTACCTGCGTGTGAGCGCCCCTTATTGCACGCGCCGGTGACAGAGTGGGGGCCGATGGTCTCGTTGGCAGGGCGGAGTTTAGGGTGACCAGATGTCCCGGTTTTTGTGGGGCTTTGCTGCATTTTCACTTCTGTCCCAGTGACCCACAAACTGAAATGATGCCTTTCTTTTGATTGGGTAAATAAAAATAAAAAAAAGTAAAAAAAATAAATAAATCAAAGACAGTTTTCTTTAAGGGAAAGAAAGCAGAGCTGTAGTGAGAAGTTTTGTTTCCGTTACAAAGGGGAGTGGCGGCCTAGTGGTTAGGGCATAGAGCTTGGATTGCCACACTGGGTCTCTGATCAAGACCCCTAACACCACACTGCTCCCTGGACACCCCACGATGGGAGCCCACGGCTCCCCAAGGGGATGGGTTAAATGCAGAGATACATTTCTCTATTAATATTAAATGGGTACAAAAGTATTCTGTTAATTATAAAAATACACATTTTCACAATAACGGCAGTTTCTTTGAAAAATGGTACTAAGAAAGTTCGTTTTCGGTTGGGTTTGGCACGGTTTGGTTCAGTTTTGCGTGCCATTTACACTCAACAGTTATCTCGGTTACAAAAGGGTAGTGTAAATGGGGCTAATGACTGGTAGTGCTGCAGCTGAACCAGCAACTGGAAGGTTGCTAGGTGAACTCCTGCATCAGAGACCACTGTGGTCCAAATATTCATTAGTTATTCTATCATCATTCTATATGAGAAAATGATCTCTACAGACGAATCAACTAAAGTTAATGAAGAAAAATTCTGACCAACTCTCTCTGGCAATTTAACCATTTAGAACTGTAGCTGTTGGAAACACACACATCCAATACATTCATTTCATGCCTAATTGCTTTTATGAGAAAAAAGTAAAATAAATCTATACCTGGGAGTGTTGGGAATTCTGACAGTGCTGCTGTGGGGAAAAATCTGGGCAATGTAACAATATGTATCAATATCAACAGAAAAAAAATGTCTAGAATAATTTAGCATTTCTCTGAAGTCCAGAAGCACACTGCCAAATGGAAGAGAAAGTTGCAGCTAGCATGTAGATCCATGCAGGCAAGTAGAATTAAGCCCTTTCCCCTGCATCAGTAACAGTAAAGTCATGCAACAATAGACTCTGGACATGCAAGCTTTCAAGCTCATGAAACCCTGGTTGGAAAAAAAAACGGTTATGATTATTGGCAAATATGTTCCTGCATTTAAACACTGCTCCTTTGACCTGTTTTTATTTCCATCTTGGTGAATAAAACTGATTCTGATACTGCTCTATAGTGAAGGTACATTGACCCAAGTTTTACCTCATTTGGCTTTTATGATGGACTCTTTTCTTATGAACCATTTTATTACATTGATGCTGTTTTTTTTTAAATGATAAATGTCAGATCTACATAGATAAAAAAAGGCTTCTGAAATGATCTGTAAGTTTTATTGAAAAGTCATTATCCTTTAAAAGGTGTGCTGCTTAATGCAATAATGTCTGATTATTAGGAAGTGTTTGTGCAATCCGCTGCTGTTGTAATACATGGTACCTTGTTCTAACCAACTTTGTGTTTGCTTGTCCGTGTTTTATGTATACATAAACACAGTGCTGCAACTGTTTGTTCCGTCTGTCTCTCCAGGGTGAGAGCAGCCATGTCAGAAGAGGCGGTGCGTCAAACGCGCAGCCAGAAGCGGGCTCTGGAGAGGGACCATGCAGCCCTTGGTGGTTCCCTGGGGGACGTTGATGGCAAGCGGGTAAAACTGGAGCGAGGTGATGCAGCTGGGGCCCCGCTGGCCCATGTGGGACCTGTAGCTGAAGGCATGAAGCTGAAGAGTGAACAGGCTGCTAAGGTAGCAGCAAGCATCCTTAAGACCGGGGAGGTGAAGGCTACCATCAAGTTGGAGGTGCAGACTGGAGACGAACCTGTGGACATGAGCACATCCAAAAGGTGAGATGAGGAAATTCTGCTGGTTTTGGTTTCAGCAGAAGTAATTGCACAAACTGGCCTTTCCTTTGATATCTTAAGAGTCGTCAAGCTCAGTTGAACAAATTTATGAAATTTTTTTTTTTATCTAAATAAGTAATTTTTTTGTCTTAGAATAAGTGCATTTTTTTTGATTGAGGAGAAAAGTGAAACACTTTGCAAATGGAACAAGACAATTTACATTTAAAATGAGAAAAAAACTATTTGCATTGTCTTATATCAAGCTCATATTATCTAATTATCTTCTTTTAAGAGTAAAATACTCATTCCATTAGAAAAATCATCCTATTTACCTACTGAAATGAAGGTAAATACTTATTTTAAGAAGGTCTTACTTATTTCTAGATCTTTTTTGCAGTGTATAACTGGTATATAAAATAAATCAAAAAGAAACCCTTGATAGTAGAAACTAGGGTTGTCACGATACTAAACTTTTCAACTCAATACCAATACTAACGAAAATATTAAATACTCGATACCATTTTCGATACCAAAGGATAAAAACAAAGACTCCAAAATTCAAAAGAAATATTTTCATTAATAAATAAAATACGATAAATAAATACAATAAACGATAAGAACAATGTTTTGAGGTTGTTTGCTGTGCACAGTATTAAACAAGCCTGATAAAAACTTACAAAACTAAAATTAAGTGTTCCTTCCTTGGCTATGCTTTGCACACATAACAATGGCACCTCTTACAAAAAAATGTCTGAAACTGAAAAGAGCACAGAATTATTCAATCACACAGTGTTCTGAAAGTGCATTGTCCTCTATTCTGCACTTTAGATGAATGACTGCTTAGGTGCCACTGGTGGTAGCACTGTATCGATACTTTTAAAAACGACTATTGTATCCGGATACAACGTTTCAGTATTGATACTTTTTTGAGTAACGATACTTTTGACAACCCTAGTAGAAACCAGGCCATGTCAGGCACCAGGTCTTCATAATCAACACCAGCAGAATGCTTTTTGCATGATGAACAGTTGTAGTCTTTTCCTGTTCTCTGGGCCTTGATCTGCTTTGTCCATCAATTATGTCCCCTAATCTTAACCAGCATTTGCAAGAAACATTAGGAACCTTATTGCATCACATGTTTGTGCCTGGCTCTGTGCTTCCAAGGCCATGTTGGTCTTAAAGTAGGCAGAACTGCCATTGAATCACCATCTTGAATGATGGGGCAAATGAGGTAAAGTGTATTTTTACATAGCTTGATGGAGAGTTCAGATCCAGTGTATTCTACTATAGGCAATGGATTGTCTGGAGGCGAACACAGCAGGGTGTTTTGCATAGAGCAGTGGAGTTTCAAGTTTCAGTGAAATTGCAGTAGAGCGAGTGGTCTGACAGGAGACGCACAGGAAGCCGCTGTGCGGTTGCCAGCAGCCTGCCCCCATTCTGAAAAACTTTTGAGGCTCCTAAAGGCCCAGGCTCCATTTTCTCCCACAGCAGCACCTGAACTCTGCCTTGTACTTCTCACAAAATGAAGGCTATGTGTCACAAACTGGTTCCAACTGGTTGTTACCATGGTTTCCACGTTGGAAGGAGCAGTTGGGAGGAAGGGAGGGGCCAGGAGTGGTGGGTGTGTCACATGACCACACAGAGAAATGCCTGATGTCATGTGATGTGTATTTGGTAGAGCGATAAACTCACAGTGATATGATAATGGTTGAAGTGGAACAGAGGCACCGTTACCACCTCACTACAGACAAGTGTCACCTTTGACCCCAGCTTTTACCCTCTCTCTTTATGTGCTTCCTTTCTGCAAAAGGGATTTTATTGATTGTTTATTTGCTGGCCTTTATCTCTGGATTTTAAGACAGTTTCAACCATGTCAAGCAATAATACATGATCTAAACTGAAGCTTTACGATTATATAGTTGATGCTATATTCACTATACAGCACTGACCATATTTGATCCCATCTGTGATTGATCAGGCGTCTTTTAATAGCCCGGCTGTTTCATTAACTTAAAGAATAACATTTAGATGAAATTGGCGCTAGACTGGATTTCATTGAACTCTGTATGGAGGATCCGTCTACATCTCAAAATGTCTGAATCAGCAAATCCTTAGCATGGGGGTCAGCGTAAAGCTATGGTCATGGAAGCTGAGGCATGCAGAGACACTGGACCTTACATAACCAAGCTGGCATGTGTTGTTGTGACGCTTGTGTAAGCTGTTCTCAATAGACGGCAGCAGCCTTCATCAGCCAGTCTGTGTCATGTTCATAATGAGGCCATTTCAGTCAACCTGCAGAGCAGCCATTAAGGGTCTGCCGTACATTAGGAAGTGCTCCAATCCCCAGTAATGCTGCCTACTGTAGTTCTTCGTCTACAGTTTTCTTTTACGCAGAATATAAATACAAGGAGGCAGAAATGGCCAAGGGTGAAATGTTTCTTTGAAAAGCAGGATTTTATGTAGAGCCATAAAAGTAAAGACACAAGTAAAGTATTTTATACAAAAAGTAAAGTATTTTATTATAAGGGTTGTATATAGCAACTAGAGTGACGGCAGATTGATGGGAGCAGTTGACTCTGGGCTGAGAAAAGAGAAGAAATAAAATGAAGAAGTGAGTGAGTCGGAGTATAAAAGATGAACAAGTAAGGTGGGGGAGGGGTGTGTGAAGTGGTGACTGAGTGAGAGTGAGTGTACACAATAGGTTGGCTCCTGGCCGTGTATTCCCCTCCCCCTTCACTGTCACCATCTCCAGCGTCTCGGGCAGACCTCGACTCTGCTTCGCTTGTGACTCTTGTGTCGGCGGCTGGGAGGGTTGGGTGGGGGGTGAGCTTAGGCCCAGGCTGCGCTGATCCGGCTAGGCCACAGGCCTCACCACAGAGGTAGAGCAGGGTGAGGCCCTGTTTGGGTGATAAACTGTGTCTTCCCTTTAAGCCCTAGAGCCTCTGGCTTGTTGGTGAATGAACTTCAATAAAAGCTGACTGAGCACAATTTCACTTACATACAAACATTTTAACACCATAACTTGCCTAAAGATGTTCTCCCTAATTTGAACTGGAAGGCTACCCAGACTGAATTGGGCTATTTGCTACCACTGGTTTCATACCATTTTTGATCTGCAAGTTACACATGCTGTGAGTCACCTTTGAAGCCATTCTTTCACATCAGCTCTAACTCTCAAGTGATGTTTATCAGGAGCACATTTTCTGTTTTAATTTTTTTTTACCCCGGGCAGATGAGATTACCTTATGCTGGATATATTCAGTTGTTGCAATCTTCCTTCACTGCCATTACCCCATTATTGATCCCTTGGTTCAAGTTGTTGCACACATTTGCTCTGCAATAATTATTACATACTGCCATCTACTGGATGAGAGAGACATATTTTGTTCAAATGAAAAGTCACTTTGAACATCCTCCGATTTATCAGCACCAGCATTACTCCAACAAAGTTATTTTTTCATAAAATGATTCAGTCTTGCTAAATATTCCATATATCAGCTTGGGAGACGACACTTAAACAGCTTGAAACAATGAATACATAAGGTCTAAAAGTAAAAAATGCAAAATGACCGTCAATGTTAGAATCTTTGAAAAAAACACTCAGAGCTTAGTTTATGGCAATGCTGTTAAATGTATAGGTTCTGCATCAGGCATGTATACCGGCTCCCTCCCACTGTCCAAACACCTAATCAGGAAGTTACGATTGTACTGTGTTTGCGTCTGACCACATGTCCCAACAACCTCAGCTGCTTCCTTCTAAAGCAGAAGGGGAGCAGCGTCAATCTGATGGCGCCCCCCTGTTGCCTGTGAAGTATGGCTGCAGCCTCCCCAGAGAGGAAACTAATTCTAAGAGTTTGTATCTAAATATCTAGAGGGCTCTGGCTGCAGACCTGAACTTTTTCAGGACCCTTCGTTGTAGACCTGCACAACGAGGTCTCCTGGACTGTCAGGACCGGATGTTTATTGCAGACGTTTTATTCAAAGCCTTCAGAAATAGCGTGTATTTAGATATTCAGCAATTCCCTGTGAGAACACAGAGCTAAGTTAATTTGAAATCACACACCCTCCATTGTCAAATCTCAACTGATGGCTCTTTTATTTCTAAATGTATCCACATTCAGTTTCCTATCAGTCTTTCAGGGTTGACTGTAAATATGCGGCTGTCGGTTGTATCAATGTGAGGAGAAAGACACACTTTGATGAAAAGCTGATGAGGGCTGATACCTAAAGGGCTAGTTATACTAACCGCAGAAGTATGCCGCAGTGAGCTTGATGCAGACATTTTAAATTTATGCTCAATTTTGAGCGTGGTCTGCACTATATGACCCCCACTTGCCCCCACTTCCGCCGAGGCGGTGAGGAAGTGGGGGCAAGTTTGTGTGACAATGGAGGGACATGAGGGCGAAAAAGAGTGTGGATCCCGGTGGAAAAAGGGTCCCAGCGTTCTCGCGCACCTCGGTCTACTAGCTGGTCCAACTTCACAAGTTGTTTTCCGCAGTTGCGATCATAAAAACAAAACAACCCAGCCTCCTGTCTATGGTACTGTCTGCGGTCACCTACAATTTGGGAGAGGTGCAGCAGAGTGTATGTGGAGGGGACGTCTCTGCATTCACCGCAACACCTACGCAGACGACCTAGTGTTTAAATACTCCTGTCTTAAACAGTGATGCACTTACATTGAGGAAAATAAGTATTTGAACATCGTGCTGTTTTGCAAGTTCTCCCGCTTAGAAATCATGGAGGGGTCATCGTAGGTGCATGTCCACTGTGAGAGATGTAGTCTAAAAAAAATCCAGAAAACCAATGTATGATTTTTCTAACAATTATTTGTATGATACAGCTACAAATAAGTATTTGAACACCTGAGAAAATCAATGTTTATATTTGGCACAGTAGCCTTTGTTTGCACTTATAGAGGTCAAACGTTTCCTGCAGTTTTTCAACAGGTTTGCACACACTGCAGGAGGGATTTTGGCCCACTCCTCCACACAGATCTTCTCTAGATCAGTCAGGTTTCTGGGCTGTCACTGAGAAACACAAAGTTTGAGCTCCCTCCAAAGATTCTCTATTGAGTTTAGGTCTGGAGACTTGCTTGGCCACGCCAGAACCTTGATCTGCGTCTTCTGAGCCACTCCTTGGTTATCCTGGCTGTGTGCTTCAGGTCATTGTCATGTTGAGAGACCCAGACACAGCCTCGACCGATCTTTAATGCTCTAAGGGAAGGAGGTTGTTCCCCAAAATCTGGCAATAAATGGTCCCGGTCATCCTTTACTTAATACAGTGCAGTCGCCCTGTCCCATGTGCAGAAAAACCCCCCAAAGCATGATGCTACCACCCCGATGCCTCACAGTAGGGATGGTGTTCTTGGGATGGTAGCCATCATTCTTCTTCCTCCGAACATGGTTAGTGGAATTATGACCAAAAAGTTCTATTTGTTCTCATCTGACCACATGACTATCTCCCATGACTCCTCTGGATCATCCAAATGGTCGTTGGCAAACTTAAGACGGGCCTTGACATGTGCTGGTTTACCAGGGGATCCTTCCGTGCTATGTATGATTTCAAACTATGACGTCTTGGTTTATTACCAACAGTAACATCGGAAACGATGGTCCCAGCTCTTTTCATTGACCAGCTCCTCCCGTGTAGCTCTGGCCTGATTTCTCACCTTTCTTAGGATCATTGAGACCCACCAGGTAAAATCTTGCATGGAGCCCCAGTCCAAAGGAGATTGACAATCATGTTTAGTTTCTTCCATTTTCTAACAATTGTTCCAACAGTGGACCTTTTTTCACCAAGCTGCTTGGCAATTCTCCCGTAGCCCTTTCCAGCCTTGTAGACGTGTACAATTTGGTCTCTAGTGTCTTTGGACAGCTCTTTGGTCTTGGTCGTGTTAGTAGTTGGATTCTTACTGATTGTATAGGATGGACAGGTGTCTTAATGCAGCTAACCTCAAACTGGTGCATCTGATTTAGATAATAAATGGAGGGGAGGCGGACATTTTGAAGGCAGAATAAAAGGTCTTTGAGGATCAGAATTAGAACTGATGGGTGTTAAAATACTTATTTGCAGCTGGATCATACAAATAAATAGTTTTTAAAAATCATATATTTTGATTTCTGGATTTTTTTTTTCTTTGTTTCTCACAGTGTACATGCACCTACAATAACAATTTCAGACTCCTCCATGATTTCTAAGTGGGGTTCTCTTTGAGGGTGCAGGGTGTTTAAATATTTATTTTTCTCACTGTATATTTCACCTTTTGCAACATCTATGGACTAGCTAGGAGGTCAGCCGGACAGTTGATAAGAGGATTCAGCGCTTATGGCTCTGAAATGTATTTTCCTTAGAATATAGACCTATATTTGTTACATATATAACTTCTGTATTTTCTCATGGTAAGGTCGACATTGGCGTGGAATTACCCTGTAATAAAATTGAATTATTGTATGTTGAATATTTTGTCTGTTGATTTGTACTTGATCGATTAATTATGGGATAGCGAAAGGTTCCTTCAAGAAGACTTAACAAAATGAAACCAGGTGAAACTAAATTTTTTCTCCTTGAGGAGTTCTGAATGGAGCATATTGACAGATGAAAAAGTTTTTTTTTATCTTAAATGCGAAATGTTTTTTTTTTTTTTTTTTATAACAATCTTGGAATAATTACTGCTCTAACTGGTCCACTCTGTCAGCTAAAGGCATATTTTACAGCCTCTATACTCCAGTTAACAATTAAGCAGTTACTGAGTTAGTTGACGATTATTTCAATAATTGATTAATCACTATTTATTGTTTCAGCCCCATTGAATATGTACTGTTTATTCCCTCAGTGAGATTAAAAAAGAACGACAGCCACCTTCGCCAGATGACGTGATTGTGTTATCAGATAATGAGCCATCTAGTCCAGTCATGAACGGCCACTGCTTCACAAAGACTGACACCGACAAACTTATGGTAGGAAAACCAAACTTTACCGTTTGCTGAATAGAGGATTGCATGCTCCTTTTTATCACTGTGAATGGAAACATAATTTATCAGTCCGTTTTCACTAAACTGTCCTATTTTCTTTCATGTATGCAGAAAAGCTCACCTGAGGAGAGGGAGCGCATCATAAAACAGCTGAAGGAGGAACTGAGGCTTCAAGAAGCCAAACTGGTCCTCCTCAAGAAACTACGACAGAGCCAGATCCAGAAAGAAAGCACGGTGCAGAAGGTAAAGCAGAGCAATGGCTGCATCATTCTGAACGTTTTCACAGAACCTTGTCCTTCTCACAGTATGCTATATATTTAGCTTATTTACTGGCTTTAAAAGGAATGAAAACAGGAGATGTCATGTTTTTGGGTTGTTGTTGTTTTTTTTGGGGGTTATAGAACTGCACTGTTTGTTTAAATTTAGTTGCTTAGATGCAGCATCTGTTTACCTGTATAGAAAACCTGAAAAAGGCTTTAGTTTTTTCCCATTCTTAGATGTAGTCCTTTGATTGTAACATCATACGGATAAATGATGTGTTTCTACTACCGCCTGTATAGAAGAAACATGAAGGCAGCATGTAGAGCAGGTTAAAGGACAATAAAGATTGTAAAAATGGAAACTAAACAGATAGTAATTAAGCTTTTACAAAAGCCTCTGTGAAATAGTTGGAAAGCTTAATAGTCTTATGTTTGCTTAGTCTGATTTAAACAAATTCCTAAGAAAAAAACATCTAAACCATTTTTACAAGCTGAGCACTATAGTAGTAAAGGTTGAAATCAGTTTAGTTCAGTGGTGAAATGTATTGGTCTTTTTACAGTCTGACTTTTCCAATGCTAACTCATATATTTACCCGATCAGACAATATCTATAAAGGGGAGTTGTGCTTCAGTCTGGACATTTAAAATAATCTGTTTTTTAAAATAATAACCGCATATTTGATTTGCAGGTTTGATTTTAGTTTTCTTCCAGACCACTCGTGGGTCATAAATTGGCCGCGGCTCGGCTAAATCAACAAAATAATCTGGCCCATTGTTTTTTTGTTTTTTTTTGTTTGTTTGTTTAGTTTTTATGTAGCTGACCTAAAACCTTTCCTGTCAGGTTTTATAACTGGCTGCAAAAATGACTGGGATCACAGAGCTGCAACGGCATTAATAAAAACATTAGAAACATACATGATATGCTGTCTGTGCATACATTATATCATTGCATAAAACTGCTACCTTGTTGAAGGCAGGTTACTGTGTTTATTCTGAAGACCTGAAAACACTGGCAGCGTACGACTTTTTAATCTCCGATCCGATTTTCTTCCATGTCCCACTGATTGTATATAGAGAAGCTCTGACAGGAAGGTGATCAGATCTGTGTGGATTATTTTCTCTTATATCTCTGTGCTATACACAAATCAAAACAATTTCCAACATTTGACTTGGACAGATTATGAAAAGTTATAAAAAAATAAATAAATAAACCAAAGACGTATTCTATAAAGCAAAGTCCCTTTTAATGAGTCTGTGCAGCATCTCTAACCAGAACAAGTGGAGAATTTTTATATATTAAAAACATAAAGAGAGCTAAAGAAAAGAAAAACCCAGCGTGGGGGACGGGGTTTAGCAGTGGGGCGGTTTCTTTGCTGACTGAGGCTGAGAGGTGATTCTCAGAGAGTGATCTGGGAAGTTTATCTACATTTTTTTCTTCTTCTTTTTTTCATAAAGAGGTGTGAGATATGCGGCGCTTACCTGCTCTGTCTGCCCCTCCTTATGTTTTTTTTTTGCAAGGCACAAAGTGGAGCACTACTTTATCTATTTTCTGTCCTCCAGAACTCCCATCATGGGTGACATTTTCTACTTTTTAATGTTCCATTCTTTGTTTTTGCACCAGTCTGTCACGCTTACTATATAAATGATGTTTGACTCCAAGCTGACACTTTTCCCCGTGCGATTAGCAGATTTTATTTTGGATCCCCCCCTGCCCAAAGCAGCTGCGTTTTACTTTGTAAACACGTCTCTCTCTTCCTGTTAGATCAATGAGATTGCCGCTAAATTGCTGGGTAGTCCAACTAAAATAGACCTTGGTCTAATCTCAGTCCGAGCTATGCAGCCCGATTTCGTAAAATTGTGTCGGGTGTGATCATCTCCATTGACTTTTAATGAGTGCTAAACGCCACAACCTCGTCCAACACGATTTTCTGTCGGGTTGGATGCAAAATTTGATTCGATGAGTTCTGGCCTTTAGGCTTATCTTGCTTTCTGTGTTCAGGCGAGCGGCTCTGTGGCCACTCCTCCTCCTCTGGTGAGAGGCAGCATGACCTCCAGTAAAGGACCCCTTCAGGTACCAGTTCACAGATCAACATTCATACTGGAGTTTCTGTTTATGCTCCTTTCTGTGTGGGTGGCACTAAGTCTTAAGTTGTTTATTGATAATAAATGTTTTCATTATTGTGTCTTCAGGTGACAAGTCGTAGCTCAGGCACAGTGATCCCCCCTCCGTTAGTGCGAGGTGGACAGCATGTCCCGTCCAAACACAGCTCTCAGATCGTCATGCCACCGCTTGTCAGAGGAGCTCAGGTTATTATTATTATTATTATTATTATTATTATTATTATTATTATTATTATTTGTGTTCCTAAAGGTCATCCTCTCTAACAGCTGTACCTGTGTATCTGTATACCTCTCAGCCTATTGCAGTGACCCCCCAGCAGATAGCCAGCCTGCGGCAGCATCAGCAGCACAGCGGTTCAGGCCCTCCCCCACTTTTACTGGCTCCTAGGGCTTCTGTCCCCAACGTCCAGATCCAGGGCCAGAGGATCATCCAGCAGGGACTCATTCGAGTGGCTAATGTGGCCAACAGTGTCATGGTCAGCATCCCTCCGGTTACCTGTAGCGATTTTTCTTGTGTGTAACTGAGATTTTGACTCTGTGTCTGTGTTTAAAGGGCTCCACTGGCCTTAAAGGCTCTTCAGTATCGCCCAGCTCCAGCGTCAATGATTCTCCAGCTAGCAGGCAGGCGGCTGCTAAACTAGCACTTAGGAAGCAGTTAGAGAAGACGCTGCTAGAGATTCCTCCACCCAAACCTCCCGCTCCGGAGTTCAACTTCCTACCATCTGCAGCAAATAATGAGTTTATCTACCTGTTGGGGTTGGAGGAAGTGGTCCAAAAGCTGCTGGAGATGCATGGCAGAGGTGGGTAACTGTTTCTCTGCTCACAATAATTAGAAAAGCAGAATGCCAAACCGACCATTGTCTTTGGAATATTCAGGTAATCTTGGTCCTGCTGCTGCCATGGCCGCCTCCCTTCCCAAAGAGCCATACACCTGTGCCCAATGCAAGACGGATTTCACCTCTCGCTGGAGGAAGGAGAAGGCTGGCACCGTCCTGTGTGACCAGTGCATGTCGTCCAATCAGAAGAAGGCCCTAAAGGCTGAGCACACCAATCGTCTGAAGGCGGCCTTTGTGAAGGCACTCCAGCAAGAGCAGGAAATAGAGCAGCGTATCCTCCAGCAGTCCGCCTCTTCATCTTCCTCCGGCTCCAAAAGCACCTCATCCTCCTCTCCCTCGCTGTCTAAGGGCGAGGTGCTGGTTTCCCCTCAGTACAAGCAGATCAGGACTGACCTGCAGCACAGATCCATGTCTGGACACCACTCCATGAAGCAGGTCTGTGTTCTATGGACTTATGTGAAACCAGTACCGTCCAATTGCTCAACCTTTTAAAGCATTTTACTCTTTTATTCTACAGAGTCATTTGCAGCACAGCATCCAGTCTGCAGTGAGCTCTCGTGGCGTGGCCCACTCCTTTACCTCCTCCCAGCTGCAGAACGCAGTGACAGCCGCACTGGGTGGCAGAGCAGGGAAACATGCTGCATCTCTCTCCCTGCAGCAGGGAGCAAAGGTCAGCGCTGGCAGCAGCAGTAACCAGGGCAGCATGGGGGCCTGGAGGAAGCAGAGCAGTGGGAATACAGGTACACAAACATGAGAAGAAGTTATGCAGATAAGATTGTTTTCTGACTTTAGCCTTCTGTTTATCATGATGGACACAATGTCCTGTAAGTCCTGTCATGTAAATGTAGGCGGGTAGGTACTCAGAGGAGTTTATATCTTTTTCATGTCTATATATGAAAGACATACTCACCTGGTAGGGGCGATACTTTAGTCATGAAGGAGGTTCACCCAGCATGAGGCCTCGGCCATTGCACCTCGGCTGTGTTGACCTTTGTGAATTCCCTAAATGTAGGAATCCGACTGCATTATTTGTGGTAGTGGGGCCCTGCATACACGCTCTCCCCTGGTTTTTTAGCAGAGGAGTGTTAGCCTGCTGGTTAGAGCAGTGTGTTTGTGCTCTAGAAGTTGGATCCCGGGTTCGATCCCGACAGCCTCCATTCTGGGTTCCTGAGCAAAACCCTTAATCCCACATTGCTCCTTGGGCGCTGCACAATGGCAGCCCACTGCTCCCAAAGGGGATGGGTTAAATGGAAAGAGTATATTTCTCCAGTGTGAGATCAATAGAGTTAAATTATTATTATTGTTAAATATTTATTTTATATACATTTTAAAGGATGCACAAACTAGATGGCTGTGAAATGAAAGGGAAATTATTTCCTGTTTTTACCAACCAGTTATAGATTAAAATCTGAATGCGTGGGTGTGCAGGTGGCACAGTGGTTAGCGTGCACGACTTATGTACGCAGGCCTTAGTCCTCGACGCGGCTGACCCGGTTTCGAATTCGACCTTTGGTCCTTTCACCCTCATGCTGTTTGTTCCATTTCTTTGGAAAAAGATGCTTATTTTCCAGCTGTATCTGGAAATCTTTTAGGATTTTGAAACTAGCTTTTCACGTCTAGAGGCTTGTTTTTTCCCCTTTGTGCTCAAACACAGCTGTGTTTGATAAAATCTATTTAAACATACATTTAATTTCTCACCAAAGATTCCTAAATGCAGGTTTGTTCTTTCAGCTCAATTACACGTCATCTCCAGTATTCCACTATTATGCAGATTGGTTAAAAGTTTTCTATCTGAGCCAACCCAGCTGTTTGCATCGAATTAGGGATGCACGATATAATCGGCCCACTATCGGTATCGGCCTTAAAACTGAACATCGGACATCGGCCACCCCTCC
>NW_015151464.1:2157-6052 GCF_000732505.1 Cyprinodon variegatus | reverse complement strand
TTTCAAAGTGTCAGAAATGGATAACAAAACTGCTATTTTAGATGACTACTTATTATTGTCCAGCTTTAACATTGGTATCGATATCGGTTATCGGCTACATGAGTTTTTAAAATATCAGCATATCGGATATCGGCCAAAATCCCAATATCGTGCATCCCTACATCGAATCGTAGACTTTGGATTAACGCCTCCTTGGTTAGCTTAGTGTTGACCTTACAACAATCCCTCACACTAAACATGCATGCAGCCACACTGAAAAAGGGAAAAAGTTAAACAGTGTGAGCGGCCTTCTGCTGCGACCGACTGGAGATCAGGAAGAGAAGACAACTGGCTAAAAATCTGAATTTGGTTCCCTTCCCATTGGCAAAAAAAGCTGTCACCAGTGCAACAGAAATGAGGAAAGTAAACAATGGAGAGCAACATGTAAGAAAGCCAGGGCGTAGTTGGTGTGCTTTATTGTTTGTCTGAGTCCCTCTTACCAGAGCTGCTCTGTTTATCGAATATAAACAGAGTTGTTTCTGCTTGTTGGTGTTTGTGTGTTGATGTCCATATGTTGCGTTCAATAGTGTCACGTTATTTAGCGGGTCAACCCGGCTCTGGTGTTTCCACAGCATGCCGATCAGAGCCGAGGCGTTTTTAACGCGGGTAGACGCGTGTCAGTGAGCTGTTCATACTGCCACTAAAAGCCGATTGTTCCGGAATAGGAAAGAATTAATCAAGGGGAGCTCAGAGCCGGTTTTCATGTCAGGATGAAAGGGGGTATTTTAGTACCGGACAATATGGGAAAAAAGTTATATCACGATAGATTTCTTAATTTCAGTCGATAAAATGAAAGGATAGCAAAATATGTCTGCTATCCTTGTATAGGATGTAAAAGTCTAAAATACTACCGCCAATGAAGCCTATAACGGATTCCTGCGCAGACGTCTGAATATTTTTACCAGCAGTCCATGAAGCGCCTCCAAGTATAACATTTTCTATTTACATCTACAAAAGCTCCTGTTTTAATCAGAAGGTCATTGTTAATTGGAATAAAGGCTTCAGAAAGTTGCGTTCATTGAACTATGTCATGTTTTACTGAAAAATGACCCTTTTGTGTGGTTGTGTCCTTGCAGGAGTGACGATGGCGTACGTCAACCCTAGCTTGTCTGCTCATAAGACCTCCTCTGCTGTGGAACGTCAGCGGGAATATTTGCTGGACATGATTCCTTCCCGTTCCATCTCCCAGGCAAACACATGGAAATAATGCAATCCTCCCCCTGCTACTGATGCCACAGCTTCTAGCCCTCCTAAAATCAATAACAGCCATGCTCCTTATCATTCTATTGTTTTCTATAGACTCAGATGGCCAGGATAAGAACTCTTGTCTTGTTGGTTAGAGGTGTATTTAAACATTTTCTACACCACCGTATGCTACCTTGTTCCCGTTCCCAATCATTTCCTCCATGGAGCTGTACTGCAACAGCTTCAGGGATGTGAGGAACACGTCCCAAATTTTTTGGATACCTTTTGCAAGACTTAGGACTGACTGAGGTCAAAGTTTGCTTCCGTTTGTCGCTCAAATCAGGAGAAAGGTGGTGCAGAAATCAAGACTGTTCCTGCTTAGGGTGCATGCAGGGATTAACAATGATCACCATTATTCTCGCACCCTGCCCTCTACAGCCGAAGGCTCTCAGACTCAGGCCTGTGTGCTGGCCCAAGCGGACCTCGTCACAGGGATTGTTGAGCTCCGAGGACCATCCGTAAAATATGAACTGCTTTAGCTTTGCAAGAATAAATAAGATGCATAAAAAAAAGGATCTATCTGCACACAGACGGCCTCTTCTCACCAACCTTCAGTGTGTACATTGAGCTGATTTGTAGGGCTGAATGTTGAGATTTCTTCTTCTCTGTAAGTCCTACGCCGTGTTTGGATTATTGTGCTCCGCGACACTTCGGAAGTGGCCTCTTGTCGAGGTCGGAATATAAAAAGGCTAATGTTACTGTTGAGGTGGTTTTACATCTGCTGGTTTCCATTATTGTGGCCTAGTTTTAATTTTTTTTTTTTTTTGTCTAAGATAATGCAAAAGAAAATGAATAAGGGTTTTGAAGACACTTGTTTAAAAAAAAAAAAGGTGAAAAAAAATAGAAAAAGGAGCATTTATTTGGAGGACTATTCTTATTGAATATTGTAAAATAAACCTTCCAAAGAACTGGTGGAGCCCAAATGGAGTCCCTTCTGCTAGAAGGTTTCTTTTTTTATTTGAACCCGCTCCAGATATAAACATGAATCCATGCTAAACTGAGTGGGCGTCAGGAATGTCAGTCTTGACATTTTTTTGCTTGTTAGTCATAGGTTGTGGTGCATTTTTGTTGTTTTTTTTCCCCTTCTATAGAGAAACGCTGAATTTATTTATAGGGTTAGTAAAGACATATGCATAAGCCCTACGTTTGAACGGTTATTGGTTGAAATGTTTTTTCCTTTGTGTCAGGCGACTCCTACGCAACCTTTAATTGGTTTGAGCAAAGCTACACTGCTTTCACTATGTAGTCAGGCAAAAAAAAAAAAAAACGCCCTTCTGCAACACATGACAAACTTCTTAGTCTTTAAGGTGTGTATGATTTCTGTAATGTCGATTAACAGGAGCTATAGTGTGTTTGAATCGGAACGCAGCAGCGCAGGCAGAGCTACAGAAGTAAAGTCTGCTGGCATCAGGGTTCGGTTCATTTTCAGTCATTGACACAACAGCCTGCTTTTCTTTCATCAACCACTAGGGTGGTCCAATTAGTCACTTTCCACTACATGTCTAATCAAGTCTTATTGGGAAGTTTTTATCAGGAACAAAAATGAAGATGCCGACTCAGCTTTTCCTCCCACTTCTCATCAATTTTTCTCCAGTCTTACCTGCTGATTCAGATTTTAACTTCTTGTCCTATTAAAGTATTATATCATGTAAACAAAAAAAAGGTTGCATTGATTTCAGTTAAATTCAGTTGATTTAAAAGATACAAATCAATGTAATTTACTTCCAGGTTTGTCCTTTTTTATTAATTACTTGGGCTTTTCTAATTCCTAAGTCCTTTTTATTTAAAAGTCTCGCAGCCTAATGTCCTTATGTGGGATATGGTGTTTCCACTATGTAAGCTAATGGCTGCATTGCTTTTATGATAAGGACTAGTTGCTAGTTTTAAATAAATTAAATGTACCTGTTACCATATGCAAATGCATGGTGGTGAAACAAATGTACAATTATTAAAAGTAGATTGCCTGTGGAGCTCCTGTTTTTGCATTTGAATTAGAGTGGAAATCTTCCAGGCTGTCTGTACATTCCTGACAAGCTAAAATAAATATCAGCCCACATCTTGTGGGAGCAAGAATTGAGCGACCTGGAATGAGCCCATTCCTCTTTGATACCCCACTGAGTGCAGCCCCCTTTGCTGTCCTGACTGCTGCCTGCTGCTGCTGCTGGTGGGCAATATTTTCACCATTCCTTCGTTTGTTCGGGGTAACAGAGCTGCAGTGACGCGCAAATGGACAACAATGTATAAGAATTTATTTGTTTTGGTTTCTTTTTCTGCTCTGGCAATTAATAAAACTAATTTTAACCCCTGTTTAATGACTTGTTTATATCTGTCTTAAGCTTTTATGGATGGAAAAAAAAAATACACTGGGAAAGCGGTTTATGCCTTAAGTTAAAATGCACATAACATATTTTCCAATTTCATTTGCTGAGAGAAAAGAAGCCATTTAAACCAACATGGTTTAAATCAGGGGTCACCAACCTTTTTAAGGCTGAGGGCCACGTCAAGGGTACCGAGACGTAGAAAGGGCGACCATTACTGACCCATGAGCTGCAAGGGTTAGCATTAGCCTAAACTTTGTTCATTATCAACATATTTTTATTGTTTCTGTTAA
>NW_015151464.1:0-1403 GCF_000732505.1 Cyprinodon variegatus | reverse complement strand
AAATAAATATAAAAAAATGCACAACCCTGTACCTGCTCCCCCAAGGGAACGCCTATTAAACACCTGAAAGAGCATGCGTTAGCCAATTTCTTCTCATCCACGCTCTGTTTAAAAGTTGCTGTTTGCATTTCTCATACAAGCTTTCTTTCCAATTTGCAATTTTCTTTCATTATGTCAGACGCACCACCGGTAAGTGAAAATTGGGGCCAGCATGTCGGGCGGCCTTACGAAATATAGCACCAGAATGATTGACAATTAGGATTACCACTTATTTTGATGATCCACCCGGAAAAAGAACAACACCCACTATATCTTTAAGCTGCATGGGTAACCTACAAGTTTTTTCCCTGGAAGGTTTACCATCCTATAAAATATGCTGTTCCTTTAACCACACAGTTAAGTTAGAAAAAGAGAGGGCAGCTGAAACAATAGCTAGAAAGAGAAAACGTGGAAAATGAAGTTAGAAAAGCTCAGGTTAACAAAGAATGTGTTGCAGTAGTCTTTGATTTGGAAAAAGCCTATCATAAGATGTGAAGAGAGACTTTGATTTATAAGGTATAACGGTAAGGATGGTGGATTAAAGTTATAGGGGATGATTTTTTTATTTCCAGGTGGATCACCTAAATAAGCGCTCCTCCTAATTGTCAAGCATTCTGGTGATATGGTTCCCCTCCTTTAATTATGGCAAATAAAGAGTAAAAGTTACCAAATCCACAGGGTTTGTTTTTGGTGGTGACTGGAATAAACACAGTTAAAGACCCACAGGTACATTAATTTCTTCCCATTTTAGACCTCATTAATTTATTTATTTTACAAATTAGTAAAAGGAGCAACAGAATGTTACAATATTGACACGATTATATAAGCTGTTTTTACCATGAAATGATCAGGAGCGCCGTGAAAATGGTCAGATCTGCCTCTCTGGCTGCAATGTGTGCTCCTGACACAGGGGGAACAGATTTTCACAGGGAAACAGAATTTCGCTCAAGAATCATTTAGTGAGTTGATCTGAGGCTTTTTAGGACTAAAGAGAAAATGTTACAGTGGCGTTGGACATATGCAGTGGGGATTATTTTACTCCAAAGATATGAATGGGTGTGAACATACGACAGAGTATTAGGTTTAGGCTAGAGATTTGTACATTTTTTTATTTCGAGAACAAAACCTTCATATTATGAGAATAAAGTCATATAATTACAAGAATAAAGTCCTAATATTGCAAAAATAAAGTTGTATTTTATGCTAACTCTTACAAGAAGCACTTTCTTCCCTAAAATGAAGAATGTGGAGCATCATGTGAAGTTATACTTTGGCTCTGGTTTTACAAATAGGGAGATCTTCTAGCAGCAGCAGCATCATAATGGGAAAGGGTGTCAAAGCAGACTTAGGTTGCTGTTTGGTGG
>NW_015151463.1:286465-287981 GCF_000732505.1 Cyprinodon variegatus | reverse complement strand
CAGGATAACCTGAGCCACTCTAACTAGAAGCTTTATCAAAAAGGAAAGTTTTAAGCCTAGCCTTAAAAGTAGACAGGGTGTCTGCCTAATGGACAACGGCTGCATCCCAAACCGGCCCCTAACCACTGACCCTTCTTTCCCATGGAGGGTCCCCACATTAAGGGCCGTCCCAAACCGTGGAGTGGGCGGGGCCAATGGACCGTTCAGCCCTTAAACAGAGAGTCTGCATCAGTTCAGGCTTCCTGGAATCAGACAGCACGTGTAACGGTGAAATAGTGGCAGAGGAAACCCAGGCATTTAAATGTCCGTTCATCACTTTGACAGAAAATCACAAGTTCAACATTATCACATCCTAAAGCATTAACAGAATTTATTCCAGTCATGTTAAATCATTGATAGAAGCTCATATTGCAGAGGAAGTGTCTTTACCTGGATTGGAGCAGCTAAACCACCCTTAACTACTAAATGTTTTCCATTTGATCTAAAGATGCTGTCTGAGCTGCAGCATCCTGGCTTCTCCTCCTGACCAAAGCATTACCATATAAGGTGATGCTCTCTGGTCAGCATAGGTCATCTCAGCCTTCAGCATGGGAGGTCATTCTAACTCACTATAACAGAAGGTGGTCAGACATATAGAGTTAGCAGTTACTTAAAACAGAAAATAAAAAGAAAGGAATTAACAGCACAATCTAGCATTGAAGTCTATCAGCATCCCTAACCCATCATCTAGATCTATAGAGATAAACACCCAGATACTTTAACTTTTTATCTTCCATTTAGGTTTATAATTGTGATCTATGGACTGACTTGATGTGACTCTTACCAAAGACCACCGACCGGTTAGCTAGAGTTAATCCATCTGTTCCTGGAGATTTTCCCTTCCTGCTTCTCCTGATCGCTGATTGAATTTCCTCTTCTGTAATTTAATGATATTAATTTCTTATTTTGTTCGTCAGTGATCGTTGGCAGATTGATCTTTTCCAGGAAGGTGTTGATCTGGCTGTCGCTCTTGTATTTGGTTGGTATTTAGTGTTTTATAGTATTTTTGGGTTCATAATGTTAGAGTCTCCACAGAGTGGACCTTATCCTGTTATTCAGCTGGATGAGATATATTGAGATATATATTCCCTGCAACATGCAGCAGTCATCTATGCGGGAGTAGACATGGTGAATAATCTGGTTTATTCTGGTTTCTTTCTCTCCAAACGTCCACCAGTCCAGCTCACTCATCCAGGTATTTCATCTCCCGCTAATGTTTTTGTGCGTCGGGTTTTTCATTTGATGAATCAACTGTTGAATTTAGTCTGATGTTAAATCTCCTTCACATATCAGAATCCAGTGGCTTTTTGTTGTCATTACATCCACTATTTGTCTATAAAAGGACCAGCATCTCTGGGTTTCATAGTTTTTCACAGTGATATTCATATTTTTAACCAGAACATTCATTTATCAGACTATTGAATCAGAACACATTAAAACAAACATCAAAGGGGTGGATAAAGTATAAAGTATTTCT
>NW_015151463.1:283668-286363 GCF_000732505.1 Cyprinodon variegatus | reverse complement strand
CTGCCTTTGGATTCAGGTGTGATGGAGCAAACAGCCGATACTGCAGGGATTTAAATGTCAATATGTTCAGTCAACTGTAGCAACAAAATGATGGAGCCTTTCAGGATCTACATAGTTTAGTTTGCAGGGACTCTACCTCCCTCACACTGACTGGGAAGACAGAGGATGACCCACACTATGACATCACTATTCCTGAAACTGGCAGTGTGCTGAGCCCTGAACGACTGGTAGCCCTTAGGGCCCCCATAGATCCACTGGGACGTTCTGAATCACAGGGTTCAGACATGTTGCTACTGTTCACTATGTCCACTAATTAATGAACTCAATCTGATCATTGGGACAGTTATTGGCCAGCAGATGTAGAAAAGTCAATGTTTTCACACGATTGAAAATGGATTGTAAAGTGAGATATGTGTCTGATATTGTAAAAATATTAGATAAATGTTATTTAAAAAGGGGCTGTTGGTAGAATTGAGGATTCAAACAGTGGGAACATTAAACACTCCTCTGTTCATTTAAAAGATTTATTTTTTATAAACTTCATAAACTACATATTCTTTCCACTATTAAATAAACACACATTTTCCAGAAGTCTTTCTTTTATTCTTCAACTTTAAACAAAGAATTCTAAAGTCCTTCCCCACTGAACTGTTTATTTCCATAAAACAGGCTGGTTGAATGAATGAAGCCAATAGCAAGTATCAACAATTTCTACATATAAAACAGGCAGGAAGTTCTGAAAAACCAAAAACCTGCCTTTAAAATAATAAAAATCTGTGGTCAAACTTTTCAGCTCAACTAGTAGCTCTGAGCAACATGCTGTAAAAGTTGCGGGTCCTAACGGTGATTGGAACTAAAACTGAAACGAGCCCAAATCCTGTTCCATGTGTGCTTACAGATGCCACCAAGTCTTTCTTGAAGTTTTCAAAGTCTTGGTAGTGCAATGGAAGCGTCTCAAAGCATGTTGATGACCTGGGTAGACTACCATGGCCAGTTTCCACAGTGAGGGTTTGTGTAGCAGCCTCCCATCCAACCCAGAACTTTATGAGATCCTGTAGTTCGTCAGGAGATGCTGGAACACAGAAAAGTTGTGTTCATGTGATAAAAATCTAATAAAAAATCAGTTAAGATGAATCCATTAAACTTTTCTGGAATATTGATGGTTGCTTGGATATTGTTAAGTTTGATTCTTATCATGGCCGAACCATTTAGATTAAGGTCACAACAGTTATTTACAGTTTAACACACAGCTTCATTTTCACCTCATTAGAAAGAAGAAATTTAGTTAAAATAGTTCTGAGATATAATCTAGATCTGGTGTTGTCATCATGCAACAGTTACATGTTCAAGAGATGTTTGTTAGTGGATGTGAAAATGTTCTACCATGTGAATGAACTGATGAAGCTCCTGTCTTCCATACTGCAATCATCATCATCGTCATCAATCATGGTTGGCCATCTGATGCAGTCCAGGATGCTCCACTCAAGCAAACCATCCTGACTAATTATCCTTGAGTTTGGATCCGGTTTAATGTTTTTTAAATCAGAACTACCTTAATTCACCTCTGGGTCTAAAACACCAGTTGACTCACGCGGAAAATATTCACTGATGAAGGTCCACAGCCGAGTGTCTTTGAGCCTCTTTCTAATTTGCTTTAATTGCCTCAGGCCCGTCCAGTTACCCAGTGAGGAAAGAGGAAGCTAATGATTAATGTGATAGTGGTGAAACAGGGATTTTATTTTATTCATTTATTTTTATTATAAAGTCAAGTTTGGGACGTTTTCTGTGCAATTATTTTTTTTTTATCAGACTCCTATGAACTGATTAAATAAGGATGTTATGGTTGAAACAGTTTTATCTACATATAAAGTACAAACGGTTATTAAAAGTAGTAATTTATATTGTTTATTTTAAAACTACACTCATTTTGTGTGCTAACAAAATGAGACGGCAACTAGTTGCCAAAACATACAATTAAAAACAATTTCTTACAGCAAAAAAGCAGGTCTTTGTTCACCTTTCACAGCAACCAGGTATTCTCCTTGGCATATAGGAAAAAAAAAAAAAAGAAAATAAAGTATACTGTGACGCTGTTTGAAATTAGCTAAAGGTCAGGCAATCAACAAATTTCCCCTCAGCCAGAGAAATGCATTAAAATACAATTAGACAATCACATCTGAATATTTAGAAGCTTCATTATAAAAACTTTGTGATAAGTAAATAAAACAGGGACGACATTATTTTAGCGCACTTGGATTGAAAAAGAAAACTATAGCCGTAATATAACAACCATCTAAATAGTTGTAGAAATTCAAATTTGTTTTTAGAGCAACCAATCCACCTGCTATTGATTGTTTTATGGCTTAGTTGTGTTTTACATTCCAAAAGAATACATTTATATTTGTTTTAACTGTCGTGAACTAAAGATACTTCCTGACTTGTTGTCATCTACAAGTTCATTGATCTCATCAGATTTATGGGTGTAAATAATAATCGTTTTGTTTCGATGCATCGATCCAACAGCCAACGATCCGATGCATCGATACAAAACAATCCGAACAAACGATCCGATGCATGGATACAAAACAATCCGAACAAACGATCCGATGCATCGATACAAAACAATCCGAACAAACGATCCGATGCATCGATACAAAACAATCCGAACAAACGATCCGATGCATCGATACAAAAC
>NW_015151463.1:280062-283234 GCF_000732505.1 Cyprinodon variegatus | reverse complement strand
GCTTGACAGACATTTTTAAATTATGCTCAACATTGAAGCGTGGTCTGAGCTACACGCTGTGGGTCTAGATACGGCCGAGGCGGAGAGGAAGTGGGGGCGAGTTTAGTCCGACGACGGAGGGACATGAGGGCCAAAAAGAGCGGAGATCCAGGTGGAAAAAGGGCTCATTGCACTGATTTAGAATCTATAACGCAGGAGTTATTATTTTTCAGTGATTGAGGTTTTAATAGGAATAAATGGAGGACAACTTTTCTACTTCTGTTATTTGCTGTTGTTTCTAAAATCCCCAACGATATTACAGCTTTCATTGATTTATTTCAAAGTTGAAACATAGTCTAGACTGTAAGGTGTAAAAAAAAAATAAAAAAATGAACCAATTAATCTAATTGTATGGTGGTGTATTCTTGAGTATGGAAAATAATCGAATGGTTGGGTCAGGAAATGATACTGAATGGAATCGCCATGATGGATGTGATTTACACCCCTAATCAGATTCCTGTTTAAAAAAAAAATTAGAAGAAATAATTCAGTATTTGTAAGATAATAGTTCAGTTAGCTCTCTCTTGGTTTGCTGGAATATAGTGGATAAAAAACCTACTTCTTCAATGTTTTCTATAGTTTTGCTGCAGGACTCTATATGAAGCACAATAACTTGTAATGGTAACATTTCACCACTAGTTCTGCATTGAGATTTTGTCATTTAGCTGAACGCTGCAGCAGGTAGAGGTTCTATGTTGATGTCATCTTGAAGTGGAATGATGGAAATCACATGTCTTCCATTACTAGATGCAGCCTGTAGAAGTTTAGCAGTTTAGCCTTCAGACTCAGGTGGGATCACAGGAAGTTCTCTCTGACCACTTCCTTCTTCAAAATATCGGGAAATACGAAAGTTAAGTTTATTTTATACAGAAATTAGCTTCAGTGATGATGAAGGCCAGTTCTCTCTTGCAGAAGGACAGTGAAAAAACACATTATAAAAAATTGTCTTAAAATAATAATTATTAGAGATGCATCATTCTGTAGCAAATAATGCTCAACCTGCTGCCGTGTGAAACATCCATCCACCTGCTGAGGGCTACAGTTTAGGTTACTCAGCTAGAAGGGCTGCTGGAACCTTTTTTAAACACATACGTACGCATGTCTATAAGAAAATAGAAAAACCAATAGCTTCTTACATAAAGATGATCACAGTTGATATAACTGATTGTCATCACAGTCAATGGCAGCTTGTTTATGTCCAAATGCTCCAAACTGAACTAAAAATAATTAATGCAAAGTTAGAAACAACCTTAACATGTTTATCCTTATTCAGCAGACCTGCTTTAATGTCCAACTAAACTAATTAAAAGTTCTCAGAACCGGACTGATAGAACTTAGGTACATTTCCATAATATTAATAATTGTAATCAAGGAGTCTGCTGATGGTTTTCATTTTGAATTGTATCACAATTATGTTTAAAAAAATCCTTATAGTGATTAATTGATCCCACAGAGCTTTGATCTCAACAAGCCGTCTCAGCTGTGCTACTGATTGGGTTTTAGCATCATTTTAGATTTTCTGCATGTTAACCTCTGCATGGCTGTTTTCAGGCACTGATATCAGGCGTTTACTGAGACCGTTAACATCCTGAGCTCCATAGATCCTTCTGGAATCCTCGTCATCAGTCTTAGAAGTGAAAAAACAAACAAACTGGAGATTTGTGGTGTTTGTGGGGATTGATGAACTGCTTTCAAATGGCGCAGGAAATCTCTGTTTTCCACTGGTCCTTTCTCGTCTGAAAAGACCAGGAAAATTCCAGTAAAGCAAATGTCAAGTGAAACATATATTGTAGTCATAATAACATATAAAGTCATAATTTCTAACTTGGTCATCATTTGCTGGACATCAGTCTGTCTCAGTCTTAGTTCCTGACTAGAGATGGTTCCTGAATTTCAAGCTGCAGTTGCTGATTCTGGTCTGGATCCTGAACTGTTGCTGTTAAAAGTGGCAGCAAGTTCTTTGCTGCCGACTCAGTGTGAGAATACTCTGGTCTCTGGAAAGAAAAGCATAGAAGACAGAATAAAGAACCCTAAATGATCTGTTAGTGCTGCATTAATCCTGGTATCCACTGTGGCACTATTTGACATTCCACACCAAACACAGGCTACCTGAAGGAGTTGCTTTATGCAGCAATAGTTTGTGCTTAGTGCTCCCTAAGGCCAGGTCTAATGCCATTTGATCTGGGCTAACATGATCTTGAACTGCAGCAGTGGCAGTAAACTGAAATCGTTCATGGCGATTGGAAATATAACAACTATGTCATATTTCTGTCTGCATAAATGTGTCATAGTCGTCTTTTATCTTTTTAAATCATAACGTTTCAAACTCACCTGCAGTGCTCTCATCATGCAGCTTTAATCTCACACCAGTCTTCCTCAGCCAAACCTCATCCTATCCAGCCAGCGGCACGTTTCAGGTGTTTTAATTGTATGGCGCCTCCTGCTGTCGGTTAGTCAGAATGACAGTTCTCCATGTATCACATGACTTTTAGCAGAAATTACAGCAGACTGAAGAATTATCTGGAACGCGAGGAGAGGCTGTTTGCTATGCAGCAGAGATCGATTTGGACTCAGGGACAATTTACTAATTATATTTTCAGTCCAACGTTAGAGTCCAGTTTGAAAAACTAACTTTTGTGTGTTTGCAACATTTAAGGACAGTTTGAAAAAAAGTTTTATTCATGTGTGACATTAGAGGAGAGTTTGTAACACAAGTTTCATTGGTGAACAAGATTTATTTGAGTGCAACATGTTTATTTATGAGTGATTTGTTTGTGTAAAACATTCTTTATGTGTCTGTGAAATATGCATTTTTGTACACAACGTTTTGGTATAAAAGTCACTCCATACTGATCTATTAAATCTAGTTCTATTCTAGAGCTGCTGCGCCCTCTACAGTCTGACTGGTTCTGATCCGTTCTCCTGCAGGTCTGCAGCTCTCAGTGTGGATCCTCCTCTGCTGTGTTCCAGTCCAGAACAAAGTAAGAACAGAACCACTGATCAGAACCTGCTGGTTCTGATCCAATCAACTGTTATTGTTCCTAAGACAGAACCAGAACCAATTAGAACCTGGTACCGTCTGACCCGACCTTAGAACCTGGTACCATCTGACCCGCCTTTAGAACCTGGTACC
>NW_015151463.1:277674-279306 GCF_000732505.1 Cyprinodon variegatus | reverse complement strand
TGCTGGTAATTTCCCTCTGGGATTATTAAAGTATTTCTGATTCTGATTCTGGTAACTGGAGGGAGGCTGAGGCCCAGAGTTTCTTGTTTTTGTTTGGGTTCTTTTGCACCCTGTTTTGAGTTTTTGAGCTCAATAAATCACCAACACCGGTAACCCGACTGAGACTGGATTCTTGGAGGCCAAAGAACCCCGTCACAATGACCCAAATCATCACTGTTACTGTTATTATATAGTAAATTAAATCATTACTGTTAAATTGTATGTATTGTCCAATTGTTTATTTGAATTCTTATTCCGGATTAGTTGGAGACATACACTAGGCTATATCAGCCCCACCAAAAATATTTTTCACCAGCCCCCACTGACGGAACCCCATAATGAATTGACATGCTGCATGAAGTTTGGACCTGGTCGTTTTAAACGATTCTAAAGCTGTCATGATCTCGGTGCTGATTGTTCGGTTTTTCCCTTTGCTCCTTGCTCCCCTGTCTAATTGGTCATGTGGCTGATTAACCCCGATCATTTCCACCTGGTTATTCAGCTATTTATATTGCGTGCTTGCCTTCCGTCAGCGGCAGGTTATTCGAGCAGTTTGGTGAGATTAACTAGCGATCTGTATCTTGTTGTGTTTTCCTGATTGTGACCTGTTTCTGCCCTGTGGATCACGCGTTTTGCTTTGTCCATCTGCTCTGTTAGTCTGATCTGTTCTGATTCCTGGATTCTACCGGCTTCTCTACCTGGACCTGTCTGCAGCTGAGGAGCAGCTCTGCGCTCCTGTTTGGTTTAATAAACGCTTTGAACTTTCCCACTGCCTGTCACGCCTTCAATTATAGATCCAACATTCTGAGGTCATTACAAAAGCCTCAGCTCTCCTTGTGGATTTAGGATTTTGAGAAAGTATCGATGGACAGTTCTATGTGACACCACCAAGCAGCTTAAATGCCTTACAGACACATTCACTTACAACCATAAAGCAGCCCGTGATGGTTTAATTGCTCCTGCAGTCAGAGTGGGCTTCTTCGCCTAAAAGCATTCTAAGGACTTACCTTACAATGCTGACAAATTAAAATAAATTCAGTCCAGATTAAGTAAACTCAGCATTTCCCAGCGTCACATAGCCTATAGAGCCCTGCACTCCCGCGGGAATACCGTTATGCAAAGCAGTGCGGCGCGGGACAAATGTTGAAAGCTGATCTATATCAGGGAGACTCCCGGAACTTCAGGTGACTTGGGATGTCTGTTTGCACAGGTGCTTAACAGCCAACCGCCGTAGTTGCAGGTGGATCAGACACTGAATATGAAAGAGGAGAAAGATAAGAAATAGGAGAGGGATTAATGACAAAAGAAAAGTGGAAGGAGGAAGATATGGATGCAGCAGAGAAGAAAGAAAAAAAAAACGTTTTTATTTAGGCTACCTCCGTTATGCTCATTAATGTGACATACAGATCATTCATTGGATCTCCTTTTCAAGAACAGTTTTCTAAACAGCTTCCCAATATATGATATTTATAGGTGAGGCATACTTTTCATCAGTGTACAGATTGATTAGTTGTCATTTCTTGTCTTGTATTTAAAACACAATAAAGGAACCTTATTCTGGAAAAAAAGTGTTTCTTTGACATTAATGATTTT
>NW_015151463.1:267459-276332 GCF_000732505.1 Cyprinodon variegatus | reverse complement strand
ATAAAACGTAATTTCAATCTATAAAACGAGAACCAGGAATTATAAGGCAGTTACACTGTAATGGATTTAATATGCAATGAGCATACCAAATGAAAAAGTTCTAAGTCATGGAATAAAAAATAAATAGATAAAAAAACGTATTCACAATTTTAACTTCATGAAAAATACACACTGATTAAAATCAGTTTCAGTCAATCAAAAATAATTCGTTTCAGATTATTTCAATAAATCCCAAAATAGAAGAAAATAATTGTATTTTAGCAGAGTGATCATTAATAACAAAAAGTCCTGAATAATTTAGTTTAATCTTTTCCCCCTCTCAGCCCCCCACCCCAATGTATGTGATGTATTATGATGAACAGTTTGTACTGAAACTTATATTTCATTTGCAATGTAAATTTTAGCTAAAAGTAAAGATTGATTGATTGAAGATTGATTGATTTGATATTTGTGGTTAGAATTGTACCGGTGGTCCAGCTAAACCGAGAAGAAACCTGTTAAGGAACCAATGAGGCCCTTATAGATAATGGAAGGTTCTGTTGTTTGGTTGCAGTGATCCACACACAGTGGTTTCTTCATGCTTTTCAGGAGCAGCTCCGGAATCATAATTTTTGACTGAACTTGTAGGAGTATGTATAAATGAATCTGATTCAGTTTGAAGCAGAGAAGATCCAAAATAAATTCATAAGTTTTTCTCAGCTTTTGTTTCAAAGTTGAGTTTGAAAATATCAGGGCTTTTGTTTCCCTAAATTCCAGAAAGATTAAATATTCCAGATTGAAAAGTTAATGTCTCAGAACAAACATCTGACTGGAAAAAGTGTGGACCTTTAGAAATAAACTAAGCATGTACTTTTTATGGTTCATGGTTCCATCATATCATCTAGAATATCTCATCAGGGTGTGAACTTTTAGGTCCAATAGGATAATCCCTCAGATGGTTCTGCTGCAGTCAGAATGGACAGCAGATTATTTCCTTAGTTGAAAAAATTATCTGAATCGATTCCTTTTATTAAAAGAGTTTTTTCCCTCAGCATCACAGATGGCAAACATCTCAGAAGCTAAATGGAAAAAAGCCTTGACTGCGATCTTTGAGAAGCTGGAGAGGCCTCAGTACAAGAAGATGGTGGAATTCTATGAGAAAAATCAAGGTCCTTCACAGAAAAGGCTCACTGCCAAGTTTAAGGAGGAGCTTCCTGAGAAGCTCATTCAGATGTTTGGCATGGATGGATCCATCTCTTTGGTCAATGAAGCAATGAAGGAGATACCAAGGAACGACCCTGGTGTCCAGAACCTGCTGCGTCCATTTGTGGAGAAACTGGGAAAGAATGAAGAAAACCAGGCAGAAGGTGAGTGATCAGTTGATGGAGCTGTAGGGTGTATCATGGTCAGGGCTGATAATTTACCATGTTGGTGGTGAAGATTCTTAATCATCCACGTCATAGTCATTCCAAAAAAAGTTAAAACCAAACTGCAGGACTTTGTTTTCCAAGTTTGAAGACATCCAGGCTTTATAGAGTAGCCCAACAGAAGCCTTTCTGCGGATTACAAAACATGTCACCTTGTTGGTTGAAATGTTTCTATGAACTCTTTACTTCCTGGTTCTGAGGAGAGCAATAAGAAGATTCATGGTTAGTGGAGGTTTTTGGGTCCGTATGAGAAAGCTATGAGTATGAGCTCAATGATCAGGTTGGGATCCTCCATCCTTCATGTTGGTCAGTGGGTGGTTTTGTACTAGAAATGTTTGTATCTAGTAGCTTAAGCGTAAGTCAAGTTTAAGTCAAGGTGATCTCAAGTTTTATTCTTTGTTATTGTTGAAAGTTCTGGTCCTCAGCACCATCTTTATGGTCACACATTACCATTGCTTAAAAAAAGAAAACCGCTTCAGCAGAACCTCACCTGGTGCCCCTGCTGGCAGCATGGTGGTGGTTCCCCACACTGTATTCTTTGGTTAGGGTCACTGGGGGAGCTTCTGTTGATGTTATGAGCTTAGTGAAGAGAACATCTCTGGAACTCCACAGATAGCAGGAAGAGAACCAGAACCAGAATCAAGTTTATTGCCATGTAAGTTTGCACTGGAAGGAATTTGACTTGGTGTTTATGGTGCAGAAAAAAAAAGATATAAATACAGAATCTACTATACAATATATAGTACATAGCTATATACTATGTACACAGTAGACTGTGTGTTAAGTTACGCAGGAGGTCTGGAGATGCTATGTTGGTGTAGCTTGTAGGTCCTGAGAGGGAGAGAGGCTGTGTCAGTGTCACGTGATCTCTGGACCTTGTTGATAAGGCTGGCAGCGGGTGGGAAGAAACTGTTCTTGTGGCGTTTTTGTCCTGATGGACCTCAGCCTCCTGCCAGAGGGAAGTGTCTGTTAGGTTTGTTCTTTTATACATCATGTGCATTGTTACTTTGTTAGCCAGATAGAGAGAGTAGATGGCCTTCCTTCACATTGTGGATGTCACTTTGTGTAAGTAGGTAATCTGAATAGGACAGCCTTATTGTCTTTTAAAGAAACACAGGATATGGGCACATCTTGGAGCCAGACTGATAGAGGAGATGTATCGGTAATCTTGGGCATAGAGGCAAGATGCATACAGGTCAGGGCATGGATGGCGTGTCAGTTTCTGATATGGACAGCTAAACATCCACATGATCCAACACATAGACTCATGAGCTATAAGAAGGAGAAGATGACCTTGTTCGGGGGTCTTTGCCGGACGCTCGCGGACATGATTTTTTGAGCCCACAGCTGTGCAAGCTCCAAGCATTTTCTCGGTCCTGTTACTACCTGATCTGGAATAAACTGTGTTAATTGTTTTACTCCTGTTTTTATAGTCCTTTTTTATATGGGTTTACCCAGTTTGAGTTAAGAGCAGTAATTAACTTGCTCCCAGGAAAAGAACCGTGGGGAAGCCCCGAGGCGCAACTGCCTTTTTAGGGGACATAACTTCCTCATTTAACATGTCTGAAATAGTTTGCGGCTGGGGTGCGAAGGATCAGCCACAATCTTCCCTGCACGCCTCAGAGTCCTGGAGGTATACAGATGCTGGAGAGATGGAAGATTGCAGCCAGTCACCTACTCTGCAGACCAGATGACACGCTGCAGTCGCAGTTGGCAGTGGCACCAGCATACCAGATGATGATGGCGGAGGTGATGGAGGCGTAAAAGTGCACCATCATTCTCTTTGGCAGGTGGAATTTATTCAGCTGCTGCCGGAAGTACATCCTCTGGGCTTTATTGGTGAAGGAGTTGATGTTCAGCTCCCACTTTAGGTCCTTTGAGATGATGGTCCTAGGAAGCAGAAAGAGTCTCTGTATCAATTATGGAGTAACAGAGGATGATGGGGATAGCTGGAGCTGAGTTCTTCCTGAAGTCCACAATCATCTACACTGTTTTTAGAGCGTTGAGCTCCGGGTTGTTCTCCCTGCACCAGGAACCAGGAACAGAGAAACAGATCAGAGAGGAACTCTGATGAAAGCTGCATGCTTTTACCTGAAGATCCATGATATATCTCACCATATTTTATTTCCTTTACAGGTCCAAAGACCAGGTCCCGACCTGAGCAGGTGAGAGCTTGTTCTGTTTAGATCAGTTCTATTTTGATATAAGTTTTACATTAACATCAGATTCTACTAAATGTTTAAACTAAATGTACCTGCTGACTTCTTTTTAATGAAAAGGTTCTGATTGTCTGCTCCTTGTTTTAATGTCTATCAAACTTATCAGAAAGAAAATATTGAATTTTGCTGAAATTTACTTAAATTAGCTGAAATTAACTGAAATATTTTATCCAGTAGTTCCAAAATTTACTGTTAGTAAATACTGTCTGATAAAAGACCAGATCAACCCCTTGAGATGATGCAATGGTCCTATCTGTCACCTGCTGACAGGTGAGTGGACCTAGATGGAATACATTGATCCACTACCATTAAACCAGTAAACTAGTTTTACCTTGGAATTTTATTTTATTTATTTACACTATTACACAGGCTATGGCAGGCCAATTTGACATTTATTAATTATGTATTTATTATGTAACTTATCTTGAAATTACAGACATATTTCTTGGATCATACACTTAAAACATAAAAAAAAACCTTGAACCCAAATTGATTTCCACAAATTTAAACTGTGCTGTAAATACTTAATTCAGGGTATTTTATATCATCTAAACCTTCCAAAGTTCATCTTCTAGAACTGGAATTAAACCAGCATATGGCACAGGATGGGAAAGACATCGGAGCTCGTCTGCCTGGCTTTGTGTTTCCAGGACGGGGCCGCCTTTAGCAGTTCCCTTTTGTATCTCTGCTTCTGTCTCCTTGAACCCCAGTCGGCCTCGGCAGATGGCCGCTCACACTGAGCCTGGTTCTGCTGGAGGTTTCTTCCTGTTAAAAGGGAGTTTTTCCTCTCCACTGTCGCTACAAGCATACTTAGTTTGAGGGAGTGCCTTCCAGTCAATGAGTCAATGCTATCAACTGGTTTTCCTTAGATGGAAAACTTTGAATCAATTTGACTGTATGATCTAGTAAACTGTAAAGTACCTTGAGATGACATGTGTTGTGAATTGGCGCTATAGAAATCAACTGATATGAATATAAACATATATACATTCACAGGTGCCTACTAGGGGTGTAAATCACACCCATCATGGCGATTCGATTCAGTCTCGATTTCCTGACCCAACGATTCGATTATTTTCGATACTCAAGAATACACCACAATACGATTCGATTCGATTCGATTAATCGATTAATTTTTAAAAAATATGTTTTTTTAGACCTTACAGGATAAACAAAGTTTCAAGTTTGAAATAAATCAATGAAAGCTATAATATCGTTATGCATTTTTTTTTTTAGATACAACAGCAAATAACAGGTAGAAAAGTTGCATCAAAAATACTGCAGAAATACTGCACAAAATCTGTGCAATGAGTTCAATGCAATACCTCGGCTCCAGACGTCACCACCCCCCTTGAGAGACGCTCCGCTGCACCTCTCCCAGATTGTAGCTGACCGCAAACAGTGCCGCAGACAGGAGGCCGGCTTGTTTTGTTTTTATGACCGAAATTGCAGAAAACAACTCGTGAAGTTTGAGCCGCTAAAAGAGCGAGGTGCGCGAGAACGCTGGGACCCTTTTTCCACCTGGATCTCTGCTCCTTCTCATGTCCCTCGTCGGACTAAACTCGCCCCCACTTCCTCGCCGCCTCGGCTGTATCTAGACCCACAGTGTGTAGCACAGACCACGCTTCAATATTGAGCATACTTTAAAAATGTCTGTGTCAAGCTCACTGCAACACACTGCTGTAAGAGTATAACCAGGCAGGAGGGCAAAATAGGTTTAGCGCCACCGCAGCATGGGAGGGAGAATTACGCCCAGGAGCAAATGGATAAAAATAGACAATAGACCGGAGGAAAAAAAAAACATGAATCGATTATCTTGCGGACGTGTCAATGCATCGGATCGTCGGCTGTTGGATCGATGCATCGATACAAAACGATTATTATTTACACCCATAGTGCCTACAAACGTCTTCATTCAAATATTTATTGCTCATAGACCAAAACAAGATGCAAAAATATGTATGAATCCCTCTACAGTGATTAAACAAACCAGTGATGTTCACCATAATTTTTCCATCTCACATCTTATCAAGAAAACCAATTTGAGTGTTTTGCTAAATGGTCTTAGGATTGGATGTTACCGTACTTCAATTAAACACTAAGCTTTTTCCAGACTTTCTCATAATTTACTGATATTATTCTTATTGCGTTTGTTAAAAAATGAAAGGTTTGGAAATATATATCTCTAATTTTGCCCTGTTTCTCAACAAGTGATCTTTGTTTGCCGTCTGTTACATGTGTATTTCTGTCTTTATACATTATTTGTGAGCTTTGAAACTCAACTTCAGCAGCAGCAATAAATGGCTATGGCTAAGTGTGGTCATTATATTCAACTTTTTTAATTATCCTGATGGCTCTTTTCTGCAGCTTGCATAGCGGTTTGAGTGATGTCTTGGAGGCGTTATCCATACTTCTCTAGTTTTTTGTTTCAAAACTATTTGTGTATTGTTTTGTATTTGTAGAATAAAAAAAAAATTAAATTACAGATTTTTTTTTTAAACTGTCACAATTACAAAAAAAGTTCTTCTTGAGTACAAGTACACAAATTGTGTTCTGTGAGTTGCACATGAAAAATGTCTTCCATTCAGTTTTGCTACAGTTGATCTTAAACAAATGGTGCAAAACAAATTCACACACATGTATTAAAATCTTCCCAAAAAAAAAATTATATATTTCTTCCTTAACACAAATACAAATCAATGATTTCAACTGCATGAATCTGTTGCTGTAAGTCACAAATTCAACTTTAAAAGTTACGCCTTCATTTTCACTTTTTTAAACAAATGTCAAATCAGTAAAAATGGACTCTGTTTGAATTCATGCGCTGCATCCTCAGAAGGCCAGATTCGAAGGACGATTACATCATAGCGTGGCGCCGAGGTCTGTTTGGATTCCAAGACTCCTCGTTATGCGGCCTTAAAATGCTTCCTTCTTTTAGCCCTATTTGAAGGACGGGTCCGATGTATCCTCAGTATCGTTGGTTATCCCAGGATTCATTGCGAGACCAAGCAAGCTGCTCCATGATCAGAGGCTATGGTGCTTGCCGCCAAACAGTGGAGAGTATTGGAAGTTCAGTTTAATATAATATAAGTATGTGAATAGTTCCATCTAAAATTAATAAATATAGTTGTTTTAATGGTTATTTAGTTAGATAAGTGGCAGTAATGTTTGGTTTATCTCAAGCTTTTTATCTGTTACTGTGTAAATAAGTTTGGCTGTAATTTAAGGACAGATTCTAATATATCTGCAGTGTGGGGACTATAAATCTGATAGTTTTATTTTTTATAGCTGTTTTGCACAATATGCTCAGATAAGTATTTTTTGTTGTTGAATATTAGAGATTTTATAGATATATTTTTTATACATAAATTGTTTAGATTTACTTATATTTTTCTACCCCTTTTATAGAATAGAAAATCTCTTTATTGTCCCACAAGGGGCAAATTTACAGCAGCAGAAAGATAGTTGAAAATGGTCACACAAATGAGAACCTTAGATAAAGGTCTAGGAATAACATAATAGGGAAGAGTTAAAATATCCATCCATCCATCCATTATCTGACACGCTTGTCCCAAGTGGGGCCGCGATGGGTACTGATGCCTATCTCCAGCTGTCTACAGGCGAGAGGAGGGGTCCACCCTGGACAGGTTGCCAGTCCATCGCAGGGATTGATGAATATAAACAATAAAATACTGTAAAGTATTTTAACAATATTTAACTGTCCACCTGGAGAATATATAACCAATATAAAGCTATGGACATTTTTACAGTAATGGATATTTGAAAATATCAGCAACATCAGAGATGTGCAAAATGACAGCAGCATGTTATTTAACAAATGTAAATTCTATTTAAAGGGATTGAAAATTCATCATGTAACCCAAGTATGATGTTTTCAGTGTGATGCTGACTGTTGATTAGTGACATGATTAGAATTTTAAACAGTTCAACAGTCGAATGGCAGCGGGGGAATAGCTGTTGCAGAATCTGCTGGTCCTGCATCGAATCCTGCGAAGTCTCTTCCCAGAGGGCATCAGGGAGAACAGTCCATGGTGTGGGTGTGAGGGGTCGCTGATGATGTTACTGGCACGGTAACGCAGTGCTGGGATGAAAAGTCTTTTACGGAGGGGAGTGGAGCCCCAATGATTCTCTCTGCTGTTGTCACCACTCTTCTCACTTTCTTCAAGTCTGAGGTGCTGCAGCCTCCATACCACACAGTGAGACAGCTGGTCAGAACGCTCTCTATAGTGCTTCTGTAGAAAGACATAAAGTCTCTGGGCCCTTTTGACCAGTGAGGTGGCGTTCACAGACCAGGTGAGGGTGTCTGTGATGTGCACCCCCAGGAATTTGGTGCTGCTGAGCTGTTAATGAGCAGTGGAGCGTGGTTAGGCCAGTTCTTCCTGAAATCGAGGAAGATCTCATTCATTTTCTTCACGTTCAGAATAAAGGCTCTGGAGGTTATCTCTGCACCAGTCCTCGAGCTGCTCCACCTCTTCTCTGTAGTTCTGATCGTTGTCATCTCTGAAAAGACCCACCACCGTAGTGTCATCTACAAACTTCCCGATGTGATTAGTGGTGAACTTGGGGATGCAGTCGTGTGTCATCAGAGTGAACTGTATGGGCCTCAGGACGCAGCCCTGAGGGGAGCCTGTGCTTAAGATGATGACATCAAAGGTGTTCTGTCCAACCCGGACTGACTGAGGTCTGTTGGTGAGGAAGTCTAGCAGCCAATTGCAGAGGGGTGTATTAAATCCCAGCTGTTCCAGTTTTCCTATCAGAAGCTGTGGGATGATGGTGTTGAAAGCTGAACTAAAGTCCACGAACAGCATCCGCACGTTTTGTTCTTCTCCTACAGGTGTGCCAGGCTCAGGTTAAGAGCTGAGGAGATGGTGTCCTTATTGGAGCAGTTCCGTCGGTAGGGGAAATGGAATGGGTTGAAGTTTGGGGGGAAACTGCAGATGATGTGTTCTTCTGCAAGCCTTAAGAAGCACTTGATCATGATGGGAGTCAGTTCGACAGGCCGGTAGTCAATGAATGAGGTGACCTGAGGTTTCTTTGGGACTGGAATAATGGAGGCAGACTTGAAGCATGCTGACACAATGGCTTACCCCTTGCTCACACTGGCTCCGGTGCAGTTACCGAGCCGACGGAGACCGCAACTCCCGCACACCCCCTCTCCCACCGCCCTTTTGACTACGGTGCGGTGCGGCTCTGCGGCTCCGGCAACAGGTCCGGAGATTTAACAGAA
>NW_015151463.1:263222-267123 GCF_000732505.1 Cyprinodon variegatus | reverse complement strand
GCGCCGCACCCACCGCACCGCAACGGTAAGACCGGAGTCGGTGTGAGCCTGGGGTTAGTCCAGTGAGGTCTTAAAAAAGTCTGTGAGGACACCAGCCAGCTGACCTGCACACTCCTTATACACCTGCCCAGTCATGTTATCAGGCCCTGGTGCCTTCCTCGGGTTCACTCTCCTTAGAGTCTTCCACGTCAGCTGTGTCAAGATAGAATGCCTCCTCTCCCTGACGGGGATCAGACGTTCATTGTTGGAGTGCTGTTTAGTGTCTCAAACCTTCCAAAGAATTTTAGTCTATTCAGGAAGTCAGCATCAGCTACAATCACCGGAGGGAGGGTGTTGTGGCGTTTACGTCTCAAGTAACGCTCGCTGGACGTCTGTATTTTCTAGCGAAAAGGTTTATTTAACATAGACACAACCGACTGATGACGTGGCACATACAGACTGCTTGACTCACTGACGTACATCACGTGCTGCGTGCATGAAACTCAAAGCTGCGTCACATATGCGCAGTATGCAATATTATGCACTTAAACTTTTACTCTACATGAGATCTCCCTCCATTTTCAAGTATAGTAGGCATTCACTATACAAACATGAACTGTTAGCCTAACTTTAAACTATATGCTTAATCTTGTACACCCACTTCACCTCAGCCATTATATAATAAACAAAATCTTCCATATGCCCAACAAAAAAAACATCCTTACAAGGTTTCTTCTGTTTCGTTTTTTTTTTTGTCTTTTTTTTTTTTGAACAGTAACTAAGGGTGTGGGTAGACTTACCACAGTCCCTTGAGATGAGAAGGGATTTATTCTGCCATTTTGTTCATCATCTCAACTAAATGGCATACCTGGGGTTTGGTTTAACGATCCGACCAAACCTGGTGACGACTGGAGAAGGGTGTTCAGGAGAACCAGGGGTGTCAGCAGGAGCGCCGGCGGTGGTTAAGCCCTGCTCTGCTGGCTCACGCTGTCCATCTTGATCAGTCGGCTGAGGAACATCCATCTGTCGTGGTGATGACAGCTCCTGGTTGATCAGCCTGATGTGGCGCCGGTTCCGTCATGGGGTGTCATCTCGCTCCGTCTCCAGTGTGAAGGAACGCGGCGCAGCCTCCTGCCGCTGCACGGTCGCTGGCGTTGTCCAAGCCTTTTCTCCATCGATCTTCAATCTGACTTTATCGCCGATGGAGAGTAGTGGTAGAGGCATTGTAGTACTTCTCATAGGACTGTTTTGCTTTTGCGTCATTTTCCTTGACAGTCTCTAGATTAGGCCACATTGGCCGCAGGCTCTCTTTGAGTACGGGGAGCGTTGTGCGGATTTCTCGGCCCATTAGCAACTTGGCTGGACTTTGCCTAGTCGGCTCTGTTGGTGTTGAGCGATAACTCTGGAGAGCTAGGTGAGGGTTATCTTGTTTGATAATCCACTTCGCCGTCTTCACAGCTCGTTCGGCCATGCCGTTGGATTGTGGGAAGTGAGGGCTTGAAGTAACGTGCTGGAAGTCGTACTCAGCTGTAAAGTTTCTGAACTGCTCGGCTGAGAACTGAGGACCATTATCTGTCATGAGCTCCTCTGGTATCCCGTAGCATGTGAAGATGCTTTTCAGCTTTTGCATGACGGTTTCTGAGTTTGTCTTTGCTAAGTCTAGGATCTTGAGCCATCTGGAAAAATAGTCTATCACAATCAAGTAGTGACGACCTTTGAACTCGCACAGGTCTGCTGCGAGCTTCTGCTATGGTAGGTCTGGCAATGGTGTGGAGATCAACGGTTCTCTACTTTGGCTCGGTCTGTTGATGTTGCAATGTTTACATGACGTCACAAGCTTCTTCACGTCACTGGTGATGCCCGGCCACCACACAGCGCCGTTGTACCATTCTCGGCACTTGGTAAGGCCTTGTTGGCCCTCGTGAATCCTCGGCAACATAAAATCTCTCATACTGCAAGGGATCACGATCTGCTTGCCACGTCGCAGCAATCCATTGGCCTCACTGAGTGAGCCCCGGTCTTTGAAGAAGGCGCTTGCTCTGACAGCTACGCTCTTTGAGTGTTCCGGCCACCCCTTTTGGACATACTTGAGGACACACTGGAGCTCGGCATCCATTCTTGTCTGGTCTTTTATCTGCTCGATGATCTGCTTCCTCACTCTCAGGTCGTCTTCCACCGAGTCCACGTACGCTTTCACCTCCGCTTCTAGGTCACCTAGGTCGGTCTCCGCCATTGGCTGCCTAGATAGGGCGTCTGCGACGACTAGGTGTTTGCCTGGAACATATTCTGCGACTGGGTTAAACTTCATTAACCTGATAAGCAGGCGCTGACAACGAATTAGTGTGGTGTCGAGGTCTTTCGAGTTGATTAGAGTTACCAGTGGCTTGTGGTCTGTAAGTAGCTTGTATCTCTCCAAGCCGCAAAGATACTGGTAGAAACGCTCAGAGGCCCACACTCCTGTGAGACACTCTTTTTCAATCTGAGCGTATCTCTTCTCGGCATCAGTCAACGTACGCGAACAGAACGCAACAGGTTTCAGGGCCCCATCATGGCTCTGCAGGAGGACTCCTCCGAGCCCATAACTGCTTGCGTCTGCACTGACGACGGTTGGCTTCGCCGGATCAAAGAACTGCAAGACTGGTGCTGTTGAGATCAGCCGTTTCACTTCTGTGAACGCTCTGTCTTGCTGAGGACCCCAGCACCAATCTCGTTCAGTCTTGAGTAGCTCGTTGAGCGGCTGTAACACTGTGGAGAGGTTTGGTAGGTAACGGCCTAAGTAGTTCACCATACCAAGTAGCCGTCTCAGATCACTCACGTTCTGAGGTGGTTCCATGGTTGTTATGGCTTTGACCCTCTCTTGGTTAGGGGCTATGCCATCCTTGGTCACGACTTGTCCCAGGAAGTTCAGCTCCGGTCGGCTAAGCCTGCATTTGTCCTTGTTTAGACGTAGACCTGCAGCGGTGATGGTCTCCATTACTCGATTTAGCCTCTGGTTGTGAATTTCCTGTGCTCCTCCGCAGACCAAAATGTCATCCATGTACACAACTCATCCTTCATGCCCTTGCAGTAGTTCAGACATCTTTCGCTGAAAGATCTCGGGCGCCGATGTAATCCCAAACGGTAGCCGCTTAAAGCAGTATCTGCCTAGGGGCGTGATGAAGGTGGTTAGACGTGCACTGTCCTCTTTCAGAGGGATTTGCCAGAACCCGCTCTCGGCGTCTGAGCTGGAGAACACGGCTAGCTTGGGCATGATGTCATCCAAGGTAGGTAAAATAAACTTCTCACGTTTCACATTTTCATTAAGCTTTTTCAGGTCTACGCAAATTCTTATTTTTCCGTTCTTTTTCATGACAGGTACCATAGGCGCGCACTATTCAGTCGGATCAGTAACCTTTTCTATTATGCCCATAGATTCCATTCTTTTTAACTCCTCTTCGACTCTGGGGAGTAGTGGAATTGGTACTCGCCGTGGTGTGGCAATGCTGTATGGCTCTGCACCTTCTTTAAGCGTGATTTTCACTGGCGCTCCTTTCAGTGTCCCTAAGCCACTGAATGTGCTGATCTCATCTATGCGCTTAATTAGGCCCAGTCTGGTTGCCACAGTTCTGCTCAGGAGATTGTCGCCATTTGTTTTGACTACAATTACTCTGAAGCAGCAATTTCGCAGTTGCCCACTGATATTAGCCTGTAATTTAGCTAAAAACTGGCCCCGTGTGGCCACCGTACCGCCTGGGCTCTGGAGGGTGTTCTTCACTTCACTGAGCTTGGGCTTGCTCCGTAGTGTTTCGTATGTGGCTTCAGACATAATTGAGGTGTCCGCTCCGGAATCAAGTTTAAATGACACTGGCGTATCTGCTACATCTAGAGTGGTGCGCCATGGTGGCTCATCCTCTGCTAGTGGTGCATCCGTTTGTTTTAGCTC
>NW_015151463.1:258856-263212 GCF_000732505.1 Cyprinodon variegatus | reverse complement strand
ATTAACGAGTTCAACATCCATTTTTTTATAAATAAAGACTAACTATATTTTCCTACAGCCTTAACTAACAAATAGACATATATATTTAGACATCCATGCTTTTTTGATAGAAGGTGTAGTGGATAAAATACTTTCAGGTTTGAGTTCTAGGGCCAACATCTTTTCCATCGTCATTACTTACCTACTTTTATCAAAAAAAATTATATTTACATGTACTATTATCTACATTATTGATTATTTAATATGTTTTTATGAAAATACTTTTTATCTAGAATTTCACTAAAGACTCCTAGATGGCTTGCAGAGACACATTATTCTCCCTTTACCCCATATAACTAAAAATCTACTTCTGAAAAGAGCATGAATACTGCATTTATCATCTTTAATGTCAGTATATTGATGAGCATAATTAACCACAGGGTTTTTGTTGTCAAGTAATTGTTACTATATGAAAAATGTAAATGTTTTGAATATTCCACTTGAGAGTATTACTGCTGCTACTGTCTGTATTAGAGGAAAAAAATGGTAGGGGTGGCCACAGGGGTGGCCAATGATTGGCTAAGGGTGGCCATGGCCACTCCTGGCCACCCATCTAGCTCTGCCCCTGCCCGTGTGGCCACCGTACCACCTGGGCTCTGGAGGGTGTTCTTCACTTCACTGAGCTTGGGCTTGCTCCGTAGTGTTTCGTATGTGGCTTCAGACATAATTGAGGTGTCTGCACCAGAATCAATTTTAAATGACACTGGTGTATCTGCTACATCTAGAGTGTTGCGCCATGGTGGCTTATCCTCTGCTAGTGGTGCATCCGTTTGTTTTAGCTCCACTGAGCCCAGGAACACTGTCTCATCATCACCAGCTTCGGTAACCTCTTCTACAGTTTTTGAGTAGCACACAGCTGCAAAGTGCCCAATTTTGTTACACTTCATGCACTTTTTGCCTTTTGCACTGCACTGCTCGGCCTCCATATGATTACGCCCGAATCTCGTGCATGCTCCTCGCTTTGTCTTTTTGTTTCCCTTCGGCATGTTGTGGAATTTCTTATATTCGGTTTTCCTCACTGATTTGACATTGTCCACGTGCTCTGCGCCGTGCCCCCTGTCTGTGTTCTGTAACTTAATCAACTCACAATGCCTGGCTGTTTCAATGGCAGTCTTCAGTCTTAAATCACTTTTCATTTGCAGTCTTTGTGACACTTGTTTATCCTGAATTCCAATCACTATGCGAACCCGCATTTGTTCCTCTTTTGGTGCTCCAAAGTCACAGTTTTCAGCTAGCTCATACAGTTGCCTTACGAATGCTTCCACGCTCTCGCCTGGTTGTTGAGCTCTTGAGTGGCTGTCCTCAGTGCCTCTCTGTCACCAGACTTGAAAGCTGAGGCCGGGCTTTTAGCGATTTTAGAACCTCTCTGTTCATCCAGGGTCGTTGGTAAGCCCGGGTAATGATATTCTTTGTGATGCTGATGTCCTCAATACATTTATTAATGTAGTTGATGAAACCTGCAGAAACCCTGATTAAGTGCCTTGAGATGCAAACCTGTTGGGAATTGAAGCTATATGAATAAAATGGGATGGATGCATTTTGTGGTTTAGGATTCCATAATTTCATTTGTAATCTCTTATCAGATTTGTTCTTTTATGTCCAGCAGAAAAAACAATCTGTTAGCTAACTGTGCTGTAGTTATTCAGATGTTTGCCTAATTTGATTAATTTATCAGAATCTATCCCTTAGTGTCATTTTCCTTCTTCTTCTTCACTACAGATGTCAAACATCTCAGAAGATGTGTGGAAAGACACCATGACCACAATCTTTGAGAAGCTGGAAAGATCTGAGTACACAAAGATGGTTGAATTCTATGAGAAAAATCAAGGTCCCTCACAGAAAAGAATAACTGCCAAGTTTAAGAGTGAACTTCCTGAGAAACTCTTTCAGATGTTTGGCATGGATGGATCCATCTCCTTGGTCAAAGAAGCAATGGAGGAGATACCAAGGAACGACCCTGGTGTCCAGGACCTGCTGCGTCCATTTGTGGAAAAACTGAGAAAGAACCAAGAAAATGAGGCAGAGGGTGAGTTCACACTTATTGGAGCTGTATCATGGTTAGGGCTAATAATTTACCATGTTGGTTAAAATGTTTCTATTAACTCCTGACTTCCTTGTTCTGAGGAGAACAATGTGAAGATCCATGGTTGGTGGAGGTTTCTGGGTCTGTATCAGAAACTGTTTATCGTGTTTTTTTACACCAGCTGATCTTCTTGATCAGGTTAAGATCCTCCATCCTTCATGTTGGTCAGTCAGTCGTTCCTACTAAAACTGTTTGTATTTAGTAGCTTCAGCAAAGATGAGTCCTATCATGGTTGACTGTTCTGGTCCTCAGCACCACCTTTGTGGTCAGATGACACCATAGCTAGAACTAAAAAAGCGCTCAGAGTGTGCAATTTTTCTGCCAAGTAGCTTGTGAAGTCCACCTAAAGTTAACGTCTGTATTCACAAAAGGTTTTAAAAAAATTTTTTGGATAAAAAGGGTGATTCGGCTCATGACCAAAATGTTTAAATTTCTTTCCTGTCACAACACATACCTTCTTTGAAGATTTCAGCTAAATCCGTCCATAAGTTTTTAATCAACAGATAAAAACAACCCCTTTCAGCAGAACCTCACTTGATGCCCCTGCTGGTAGCATGGTGATGGTGGATAGGGTCGCTGTAAGAAGGTTCTGCATATGTTATGAGCTTAGCGAGGAGATACTATCTGGAACTCCACATATAACAGAAAGACAAACCTATTTATCACCTTCACACATGTTCTAAAGGGTCATTATAGGTCGGGTTAATCCTGACTAACAGAGTCAGAGCGGTGCTGACATGAACTCTGATGTGAGCTGCATGTTTTTACCTGGAATCCATGAAATATCTCAACATATTTTCCTACTCTTACAGGTCTGCAAACCAGGAGCCAACCCGAGCAGGTGAGAGTTGTTTCTGATTAGATCAGTTATGGCCTGATACCATTTTATTCAGGCATGTCCGAATTTAATATTGGAATTTGGCACAAAATCAGGTAAAACACAAATATAGACTTATGTCTGCTTGCATATAAGCAACATGATATAAACACTTTGTATGTACCTGCCTTTGTTTCAAGTTTATGTGACCCACTGGTTGATAATCAATGGTTCAGTCGTTTTCTACCAATTGTTGTTGACGTTGTTCTTAGCTTGAATAAGATTACTTGATAGAGGTGTTTCTAAAATTCCACAATACAAGAAAAGTAATACAACTATGTATGACTAGCATTGGGTCAATATCGGTATAAATAATGATAAAGTTGAATCAGGACTTCCCTAATTTCTTTACATGAACTTTAGATTCTGGTACTTATACTTTTCCGGAACTGTGTACTGTACCGTCCTCCAACTTTCAGTGTTTCCATGTGAAAAATAACATTAATATATACCAACTGAATAAAGGATAGGTGTGAAGTAAAGAGCAATGCGTTGGTCAAACATAGGGCAGCCAATAGTCGGTCAGTGTTCTTAATGGTTTGTTGATAAAAGGTGCTTCATTAGATTATAGCTGCTTGTAACAGACGTAGTTAAATCTTGGTTCCCAGATTGACAGAGAAAATCACAGGAACATTTAGCCACTGATTTTAGAGAGTGCTTCCAGTTTAGAATCGCAGATCTCTTCACCATTGCCTCCTCTCTCCCTTGTCAATCTGTGTAAGGAACCATTTGTTGTCGGAAAAAAAATTCTTAGAGATCAGTGTGCTTTAATCAAGTAACATTTATTAATCCTTAAAAGAGAGATCAGATAAAATCTTTGCCTATATTCTCTGTTCTGGTGAGCCAAAGATTTTTAGTAAAATCCTCCTCCTTGAACCGCCACTTATCAAGGTGGAGGGCTTTCAGTGATGATTCCAGAGGCTATGTTGTGTTGTGCCATTCAGCTAACCAGAAGATTATGAATATATTAAATAACTAGAACTAGGAATTAGTTTATTAATAGGTCATTCAAATCAAAGGTTAGTTATTTATTATCATCTGAATAATTATAACTGTAATTTGCTTACTGACCAGGGTTTTAGCTTCTTTCCTAAAAGGGTTAGACTCCTGAATCTGGCTGTTAAAAATCCAGTTGTCTTTCACCAATTTAGTAATTTAGGCTATGGCGCATAGCAACGTTATTAATCACCAACCAAATAAATGTGTCTCTGTTCATTCGGATGCTATTGAAATAAGAGCGAATCCAACCTGAGTGATAAATCGTTCACTTTGTAAAATGAACAAAGTCTGTTTGATTTTAGAAGTTTAAAGCTTAATGCGTTTAAAAGTGTCCTTTGTAAAAGCAGCAGATAAAATG
>NW_015151463.1:253360-257416 GCF_000732505.1 Cyprinodon variegatus | reverse complement strand
GGTTACACAAGCAGAGCACATATTAAGCATCAGACGGAAAGGAGAAGGATACAGTTACTGTTTGGTCCAACAGCGATCGGGGCCCCCATTGTTCGCCGGTCAGCAGAGCTGGATTAACTCTGCTCTATCTCTGCTGCAGCAGGATTCAGGATACACTGCGTTTACTCGGTTTGAATTGCAGGAAGATTAAAAACACTGCATTCAGCTCCTGAATCACAGGAAAAAGGCAGTCTGACTCGGTTCAGCGAGTGCAGGCTTCGCTGCAGGGATTTAGTTGCTACTTGGTGCAGGCTTCAGCTGGAAGTGCTTTTGTCTAGCCGTTAGTGGCGCCTAGTCACCGACAAAATGGGACGCTAATATGGGAAGCTAGGGTTTTAAAACCTCCACTGGAGGGGTGTGTCTTCAGAGCGGTGTTCTTCCAGTAACATCAGCGAGAATAGATCGCAACAGTTGTCATGGGCTTAAATGCCTCTAGTAGTGTCTCCCTAGGCAAACAGGGTCTGTGTGATGGGCCAGACAAAAAAGGGATTCAAAAGGCCCCCTTGAGGACAAAGTACCTAAGGTATATGACGTCTCCTGGTACAGTAGAGCTGGGACCCCACTTTGGAGCCTGCGTTGGGGTTTGTCGGGGGCTCGAATGTGCTTTAGAGTTTGCCCAACAAGTCCACATTGTTTTGTGGACCCGGAGAATGCTTTTGACTGTGTCCCTCATGATGCCCTGTGGGGGACACTTCGGGAGTATGGCGTTGGAGGCCATTTATTAGGGGCTATCAGGTCTCTGTATAAGTAGAGGAGGAGTTTTGTCTGATTACTGCTATCAAGTAGGATTTTTCTTGGTGCATGTTGGACTCTGACAGGGCTCTCCTCTGTCACTGCTCCTGTTGATAACCTTTATGGACAGGAATTCGAGGCACAGCCAAGGGCTGGACAGGGGCCGGTTAGGGCACTAGTGGATCTCATCCCTGCTCTTTACAGAAGACATGGTTCTGCTAGCTTCCTACTGCCAAGACCCACAGCATGCTCTGGGACGGTTTGCAGCCGAGTGTGAAGCAACCAGAATGAGTCAGTTACTCCAATTCTAAGGCCATGGTTCTCAACTGGAAAAAGTTGGCTTTCTACTTCTGGTGGGAGGAGAGTGACAGCTGAAGTGGAGGAGCTAGATTATGACCTAAATGTAGATTATGACCTGAAAGAACAAGAACCCGGATACAAGCGGCAGAAATTAGCTTTCTTCACAGGGGGGCTGGGCTCTCCCTTAAAGATGGGGTGAGGAGCTCAGTCATTTGGCATAGACTCGGAGTAGAACGGCTTCTTCTCCACATTGAGAAAAGTCAGCTGACATGGCTCAGATATCTTTTAAGGATGCCCTCTGGAACCTCCCACAGGCAGTGTTCCTGGAACATCCCAGTGGGAGCAGGCCCAGGGGATGACCCAAAACACGCTGGAGAGATGAGGTCTCTCGACTGGCTTGGAAGGTGTCTGGGGAGAGGGAAGTCTGTCAGTGTACTGAGAGTGTTGTTCCCGTGACCCAGCCCCAAATAAAGTGGAAGAAGAAGAATATGAGTGTGAATAAATGCAACTTCATTAAAACAAGTTACAAACCGTTTTCCACAAACATGGATGTTGAATAACCTTGACCCTAAAGGAGTTTGGCTCCCTCTCCAAAACATTTAACACTTGTAAGCAAACAGATTTTCTGACATTGGTAAGATAAGCCTCATGCATAGCCTATTCCACCAGTTGTGCAGCGTTAGTAAATACTTTTGTGCTCTAAAGAAAAATAAATTAGCTCAAATTCAGATTTTTAAACGGAGGATAAGAGAAGCAGTTGGGAACATATTTTCTCAAACATAGATTACATGCTGAAACAACATGCTTCTTTGCNGCAGACTGATGCTGCAGACTGATGCTGCAGACTGAGGCTGCAGACTGATGCTGCAGACTGAGGCTGCAGACTGATGCTGCAGACTGAGGCTGCAGACTGAGGCACCTTAAGAACCGCCTGTCTTTTGATCCGCTACAGTAGAAACTTCCCTCTGATAGATAATTTCATGCAGATTTCTGGTTCCCTTAAGGAAAAACACAAGAGACATAGTTTTGAACGACACTTAAAAAGTTTCTTGCCAATTTTCTTTGAAGAGAAGTTTTCTTTTCCAATTTTCTTTGCTTATGTGACAAATTTTGCTTTGTAGTTAAATTGGCAGAACAGCATGTTAGCATGATGTTTAGTCCTATTTAAAATCTGAGAACACTCACAGCTCCACACAGGCTTAGGCATGGACTCCTATATACACATTACAGGGCACCTGGATAATGAATTAATGCTGACAGCTTACACCCCCTCTCACTTGCTCAAAGAAACCCTCACACACAGCGGCATCAATCACAAATGGAAGCATTTTCATTTCCATTAATTTGGCTGTGGATTAAAGCTGACCCATTTCTGCTAATGGAACCTGCTTTGGACAGGAGAGAAGGGGGAATGAGGACAAACCAGATTAATCGTTATTCTACACCTACGTGAAAGATCTGGGGACCAGCAGCAGCTTCTCTGACAACAATCTCTCTCCTGGTTTTGTTCTACTCTCAGTATTTATATAACCTAAATCCAGCATTAACTCATGTCACAAATTTGAGTGAATTCTGCATTTCAGAAATCTGTTCTGAAACATCAGGGTAATAGTTCAAATGAAAAAGTCTCCTTTATTTGCAGGATAGCTTTAGTCTCTGCAGTCATATTTTAGTGCCTATCTTTAAATGTGACCCTCTCAGTGTCAGAGAGGTTGACTATTTAAAGCAAGGATCAAAAAGCGCGCTGGAACTTTGGTGGCAGAGATTACAGGGATTGGCGATTGTTGCTACAGACGAGAACTCTTTCCGACTAAAGGTCTTATTTACTGTTGGTTTTTATCTCTTGGGGCTATTTGCATTTCTTCTCTGAACTTTGCAAAGGGATGCTGAAGAACCTGGGAAATGTTAAATGATAAAAATAACATCTATTCTTTGCTGCAATAGCCCAGCTAACATTGATCCTCAAATTAAAAAACTTTGAACAGCTTCACGTGTTTAAATCAGAGCTAAGTCTCTGATTTCAAAGCAACAGCAGTTAGAAAGCAGCTTCTACTGAAGCAGACAGATTACCCTCATAAACTATCACACACTATTATTACATAATTAAAATTGTACAAGTCCATGGTGAGGATGCCCTCTGCTGTTTTTAGACTCATACTGTACACATATTCATGAACGGGTCTGTTCTAGATCTGAAATCTATTTCTAACATCCGTTTGCACACAGCCAGACTCTGCTGATTCAGTTGTGGTATTACTTGATGAACAAGGCTAAGGCTTAAAAGGCAAAGACTGAAAGTTCAGAGAACACTTCCAGAAATCCCTGTTTGATTCATAGAATAGAATTGGACTTTATTTTCATACAGGGCAATGAAATTCACTCTGCATTTAACCCCTCCCCTTTGGGAGCAGTGGGCTGCCATTGTGCAGAGCCCGGGGAGCAGTGTGGGGTTTAGGGTCTTGCTCAGGGACCCAGAACCAGGTACTGCAACCTTCTCAGAGCACAAGTGCACTGGTCTGACCACTAGGCCAAGAGCCCCCAACACCCCAGGTTCATGTCTTTGGTATTTTAAATCATAATGGATGAGCTTATCGGCTGCTCAGTGGAGCCGTGGGTAGCACTGCTGCCTTGCAGCAAGAAGGTTTTGGGTTTGATTCCCGGCCCAGGGTCTTTCTACATGTTCTCCCAGAGCATGTGTGGGTTCTCTCCAGGTACTCCAGCTTCCTCCCACAGTCCAAAAACATGACTGTTAGGTTATTCTTCTCTACAGTCCCCTTAGGTGTGAGTGAATGGTTGTTTGTCATGTTTGTCTCTGTGTTGCCCTGTGATGGACTGGCGACCTGTCCAGGGTGGACCCCCCCTCTCTGTCCAGGGTGGACCCCTCCTCTCTGTCCAGGGTGGACCCCGCCTCTCTGTCCAGGGTGGACCCCCCCTCTCTGTCCAGGGTGGACCCCCCCTCTCTGTCCAGGGTGGACCCCCCCTCTC